>NC_134908.1:16775667-16785667 GCF_041734735.1 Babylonia areolata
TACTAGAGCACAGCATCCTCCAGTGAGAGCGGTCAAGGGCATCAGTTTCCCAGGAAGCGATGTCTATGTCACAGGCTTTGAGGTTTGTCTTCAAGGTGTCCTTGAAGCGCTTGCGGGGTCTTCCAAATTCGCGGTGGCCTTCCTTCAGCTGGCCATACAAAAGGATCTTCGGAATCCTGCTGTCTGTCATGCGGACAATCTGTCCTGTCCAGCGTAGCTGGCACTGGATCAGAAGGCTTTCGATGCTGGGCAGGCCGCTCCTCTCTAGGACCTGGAGGTTGGAGACCCTGTCTTGCCACTTTATGCCGAGGATCTTTCGTAGGCATCTCTGGTGAAACTGCTCAAGTTGTTGAATGTGACGGCGATACGTCGTCCCTGTTTCACAGCAGTACAACAAGGTGGTCAGCACAACAGCTCTGTAGGTTTTGATTTTGGTGCTGAGCCTGATGCCTTTGTTGTTCCACAGCCTGTTGTTGAGTCTGCCTATGCGCAGCGTCACTTCTGCATCAAGGGCTCCGTTGCTGCATAGGGTGCTGCCCAGGTAGCAAAACTTGTCGACTGACTTGATCTCTGTGTCGTCGATCTTGATTGCGGGGGGGGGGGGGGGGGGGGGGAGGCACTGGCGTTCTGTGAGCTAGCTGGTTGGTTCATGGACTTGGTCTTGCTGAGGCTGATGGTGAGTCCAAAGCGCCTGCAGGAGGTTGAGAACCTGTCCATAAAGAACTGCATGTCCTCGTGGGTGTGTGCAGCAAGCGCGCAGTCATCAGCGAAGAGGAACTCTCTCAGCATTGTCTCAAACACCCTGGACCTAGCGTGGAGTCGCCGCAAGTTGAAAAGTTTGCCATCTGTGCGAAACTGAATGTAGATGCCCCGGTCACAGTCTTGGAAGGCGTATGGCAGAGAAGAGAATGGAGAACAGTGTGGGTAACCGGACGCAGCCCTGCTTCACTCCGTTTGCTACGGGGAACGGATCCGACATATCAGTATTTTCCTGTACACTCGCCTGCATACCATCGTGGAATGACGCAATCAGCTGGATTAGGCTGTCTGGGCAGCCGCACTTCAGGAGGGTCTTCCACAGACCACGGTGGTTCACCGTGTCGAAGGCCTTAGTCAGGTCTACCAAGACCACGTGGAGCTCCTTGTTCTGCTCACGGCACTTCTCTTGCATCTGGCGTACGGCAAACACCATGTCACATGTTCCCCTGCCTGAGCGGAAGCCGCACTGTGCTTCAGGGATGACTGTGTTGGAGACATGGTCAACCAGTCTGTTCAGTATGATGCGGGCGAAGATCTTGCTGGCGATGCATAGGAGAGAGATTACACAGTTGTTATCGCAGGAGGTTTTATCTCCCTTCCGTTTGTAAATGTGGAGCAATTGAAGCATCCTTGAAATCCTGGGGGACCTCCCCTCTCTCCCAGATAGACTGGAACAGGGCGGTCAGCTTGTCTGTCAGCACCTCGCCTCCATACCTGGAGATGTCGGCCTGGATTCCATCCGCTCCTGGTGCTTTTCCTGGCGTTGTCAGCTTCAGGGCCTTCCGGGTCTCGGCCTTGGTGGGAGGGGCAGCTAGCGAGTCATTGACTGGTAGCTGTGGGAGGGCTGCAATTACCTCGTCAGATACGGACGAGTCCCTGTTGAGGAGGGTGTTGAAGTGCTCTGCCCAGCGGGCAAGGATGTCTTTCTTGTCAGTCAGGAGGGTGGTCTGGTCCAAGGCTCGGACAGGGGTTGATCCAGTGACTCTCGGCCCATACACAGCTCGGAGACCATCATGGAAGGTCTTCATGTCGTGAGCATCAGCAGCGGACTGAAGCTTTTCAGACTTTCTCTCCCACCAGGTGTTCTTCATCTCACGCAGCCTCTTCTGTACGAGTTGCTTAGTTTGCAAATAGTGGTTCTTCTTCCTCTGGCAGTCTTTATCTGAAATGTGATCCTGATGCCGTATATGCAGTGTGTTCAGGAGCTTGGAGATTCCAGAGTCGTTCTCGTCAAACCAGTCTTTGTGGCTCCTCTGTACAAAGCCGAGTGTGTCAGCTGCTGTACACAGCATCTCTAAAGGTGCTCCATACTTCTACATCAGTAGATGCAGGAATTTCTTGAGAGCTGCTTGGATTTGCTGTTGCATCACATCCTTGGTGATAGGGAGGCGGTGGATGTTCAGCTTCCTAGGGGGTTTCTGCCTGGCTGGTTGGAGCTTGCGTGCAAGTCTGATGTTCATCTTGCTGCCTACCAGGCGATCGTTCGACCAACAGACTGTTCGTCTCATGCAGCGTGTAATGGAAACATCACCTCTGTCCCTCTGCCGGACAATCACATAGTTCAGCATGTGCCATTGCTTGGAGCGGGGGTGCATCCATGTGTTCTTGTACTCTCCGCTTGTTGGGAGAGGGTGTTGGTGATGGTCAGTCCATGCTGCGCGCAGAGGGAGAGCAAAAGCAGTCCGTTGAAGTTGCACTTGCCAGTGCCGTGCTGTCCTAGGACTTTTGGCCACGAGAAGTCCACGCCGACGCGGGCATTGAAATCCCCAAGGACGATCAGCCCGTCCTTTCTGTCTACCGCTGAAATGGTGCGGCTGAGCTCCTCGTAGAAAGCTTCTTTGATGTCATCAGGGTTGGTCATCGTCGGAGCATAGCAGCTGATGACTGGAGAAGCGATCCTCGGACAGCTTCAGACGCAGGGTCATCAGCCTATCGTTTATCCCACGTGGAAGGCTGTCAAGCTGTCGTGCAAGTTTGGTTCGTATGGCAAAGCCCACACCTGAGGTTCCTGGGGTGCCATTTGGCTTCCCAGTGCAGTAGAAGGTGTAGCCCCCTCCAACTTCCTCCAGCTGGGTTTCACCGGTAAGCCTGGTTTCGCTGAGGGCTGCTATGTCCACGTGGCAGCGATCAAGCATTCTAGCAATGAGCGCTGTGCGCCTTTCTGGTCTGTCGTCTCTGTCTGAAAGGGTGCGAGAATTCCAGGAACCCAGAGTCAGGGCATGACTCCTGGTTCTTTTCTTCTGTTGTTTTTGATCGTTAGTGTTGGATGTCCAAGTAGGTGCGGTTTCCTGCTAGGTACTAGGTGAGACAGGCTTTGTTTAGTGATCCTTTTATCTCCCCTTCCCCATGTGGGGAGAGCAGTGCTGTCCCTAAAAAGGGCTGCTTTGACGCTGTGGGAGGATACGGGCGCCGCATCTGCCCCAGTCTACGGCGGACGACCATCAGAGTCGTGACTAGGAACTGCAAGCAGCATCCTCTGCCTGTCCCCGTTACCACTTCTCCATCGCTGCAGGGCTTGGGAAAGCTGGGTGTTGAAGGGCTCGCTCTTCGTTCCGACATTAGCCTGGTTGCCTGACCAGCACAGGTGATTTTTTTTTTTATAAGTGAGGAGTTGTGCAGTCCCTTCCCCACTCTCTCGCCCACCGACGCTCACAGTCCCACAGGTGCAGATACTGCCACGTGTAGAACGGCCTTGGCAGGTGCAGGTTTTTTCTTCGGAGTTCCGTCTCCTAGGAGGACTTCCAGCCAAGGATAAGAGCTCCCCCCTGCCCTTTGGTCATCCTCTTCCACCTTCACAGCCCTTGGGAAAGGTTTCCTCCTCCGCCTGGTCCGTCGTTGGGAGACTTCACATGCGGCAGGTAGTACTGGGTTACATGGTACCAGTAGCAAGGGCCATGCCCCTGACCTGACAGAGACCAAGCTCCAAACGCTTTAAAGACACGGCGTCATTCGCGCGACAAGATGCCTGCGCCTGCCTACCTGGAACCGACTGACAGCTGCTGTTGGGTGCTCATCATTCGTTTCCTGTGTCATTCAATCAGATTTCAGCCACGCACACATATACTCATACAGACATGTAACATT
This sequence comes from Babylonia areolata, assembly GCF_041734735.1. NCBI lineage: Eukaryota > Metazoa > Mollusca > Gastropoda > Neogastropoda > Buccinidae > Babylonia > Babylonia areolata. The sequence goes on from NC_134908.1 coordinate 16,779,511, forward strand.
TTACGTGTATGACCATTTTGTTTATCTACCCCGCCATGTAGGCAGCCGTACTCCGTTTTCGGGATCTGCATGCTGAGAATGTTCTTGTTTCCATTACCCGCCGAACGCTGACACTGGTGGATTACAGGATGTCTAACGCGCGTATTTGATCTTCGGTGGTTCAGGCAGTAACAATTCTACAAAAATGTTAACCCGGGAGATCGGAAAAATGTCGACCCTTTACCCACCAGCCGCCGTTACCGAGATTCGAACCTGGGACCATCACACACACACACACACACACACACACACACACACACACACACACAGTCACACACAGTCACATACACCACAGAGGGAGAGAGAGAGAGAGAGAACTGAAAACGTTTTTAATTTAAGGATGAAGATTTTAGACATGGCTTAGAGAGAGAGAGAGAGAGAGAGATTCAAAAACGTTATTACTCAAGGATAAAGATTTTAGGCATCGCCCAGTCTTCCAATCTGTCCTTGTGACAACAATAACAATAACAACATTAACGATAACGACACAACAATAATTGGTGAGAGAGAGAGAGAGAGAGAGAGAACACTGAACACTGAACTGTTTAATGTCATTAGCTGAACAGCTCTGGTGACATAGTAAGTACTAATCAGATCAAAGTGGTGCAAAATAGAAAAAAACAAGAGAGGCAAGGCCTTCAAGACTCACTTGTGATAAATTAAGTCCCCAAGCATTAATTACAGAGTAATTTCCCTTTTTTACTATCTGCACCAAAACGTTTGCAAAATAAATAAAAAATTCCATGCTTAGCAAAAGAAGCTCCTGTTTGAACAAAAAATGACAATAATGACTCCTCTTGTTGTTGTGTCAGAATAAGAGGTCAAAGTTCCAAGTTTAGAGAATACAAAAAATATAAATATAACAGTAAATGCAGTTAGCATATAATTAGGCTTCTTTTGTGCCCATCCCTGAGGTACAATATTGTTTTAAACAAGATGACTGGAAAGAACTGAATTTTTCCTATTTTTATGCCAAATTTGGTGTCAACTGACAAAGTATTTGCAGAGAAAATGTCAATGTTAAAGTTTACCACGGACACACAGACACACACACACACACACACACACACACACACACACACACACACAACCGAACACCGGGTTAAAACATAGACTCACTTTGTTTACGCAAGTGAGTCAAAAATGGAATAAAGAGAGAGAGAGAGAGAGAGAGAGATATTAATGCTAACCATTGCACATTTTCAAAGGATTCACTTTGTGAGGTAGATGTGGGCTGAGATTAGGAGAGAGGAGGGGGAAGGTAGGGGAAATGGTTGTTTTACATTTTTTATCGTTCAGAAATTTCGCGGTTCACGTTTGACCATCCTAAATTAATTATAGCACCTATTCAAATGAAACTTTTCGCGTGATTTGCAATGGAGGCATATGAGAAATGTCATGTTGCGTGCAGCCCACCCTTCTAGTCAAGAAATAGGCAACATACGACGCGAAATGACCCATAACAAGAAATAGGCACAATACGACGCGAAGTGACCCATAACAATAGGCACAATACGACGCGAAATGATCCATATCATGAACCCGTCTCAAGCCGCCATGACCCATAACAAGAAATAGGCACAATACGACGCGACATGACCCATAACAAAAAATAGGCACAATACGACGCGACATGACCCATAACAAGAAATAGGCACAATACGACGCGACATGACCCATAACAAGAAATAGGCACAATACGACGTATAGGCACAATAGGACGCGAAATGACCCATAAAAAGAAATAGGCACAATACGACGTATAGGCACAATACGACGCGAAATGACCCATAACAAGAAATAGGCACAATACGACGCGAAATGACCCATAACAAGAAATAGGCACAATACGACGCGAAATGACCCATAACAAGAAATAGGCACAATACGACGCGAAATGACCCATAACAAGAAATAGGCACAATACGACGTATAGGCACAATACGACGTGAAATGACCCATAACTAGAAATAGGCACAATACGACGTGAAATGACCCATAACAAGAAATAGGCACAATATGACGCGAAGTGACCCATAACTAGAAATAGGCACAAATCGACGCGAAATGAGCCATAACAAGAAATAGGCACAATACGACGCGAAATGACCCATAACAAGAAATAGGCACAATACGACGCGAAATGACCCATAACAAGAAATAGGCACAATAGGACGCGAAATGACCCATAACAAGAAATAGGCACAATACGACGCGAAATGACCCATAACAAGAAATAGGCACTATACGACGCGAAGTGACCCATAACAATAGGCACAATACGACGCGAAATGATCCATATCATGAACCCGTCTCAAGCCGCCATGTTTTTTTTTTTTTTATTTTTTTTAAAAGATTTTCATGGTTTGCGGGACCAACAACGGAAAGAGCAAGATGGCGGCACGTTAGTTCAGTGCCTGAATCTGCATTAAAATAGAGCACTGAAAATAACGTTCAAAATAGAGTCAGCGGTTGAGAACCACAGAAATAATGGGCTACAACATCAACTATTAAGATAATGTCGTTTCATCTATGCACACACACACACACAAAAAGTTGGTGGGGTAAAAATTGGACGGTATATGAATTTAGGCCGCCGAAATAGGACTTGACCACGTTTGGGGGGGGAAAAAAAAAAACATTCCGGGGACAAAATTTCTGGTGTGGACAGGTTGACTCATATAGGTCCATCCCATCCCCCTACCCTCCTCCTCCTCCTTCCCCCACCAGCCCCGTCCTCCTCTCCCCCTCCCCCTCCTCCTCCCTTCCCTCCCTTTCGCTGTTGAAGACGACCGTAGCAATGGCAGCACTGCCAAGACCTTTCCTCAAGCTCCAAAAGAAGCAGCAGCAGCAGCAGCAGTAGCAGTAGAAGCAGCACCGGCTGTGATGTCCACCACCGCCGCAGCTGGTCGGTCGCTCCGCTGCCTTGAGGGTTGTCAGGAGAGCGCGCGCACTGCACGCGCGTACGAACAACGAGAGAGAGAGAGAGAGAGAGAGAGAGGCCTGCCGCCGTTGCCATGACTATTGATTCGGGAGAGCTTGGAGCCGTTTTGAGAGCTGGTTTACCAATGGCGGCGGCGCTGGTTTGCTTGCCTCAACTCGCCACCATCACTACCACCATCATCACCAACAACAGCAGCAGCAGCAGCAGCAGTAACAGTAGTAGTAGGCAGTAGTGGTGGTGGTGCTGTGTGTTGTGTTGTGTTTGTTGGTAGGGTTCTCCCCGTTCCTTCCCAATGACCTGAAGCCGGGGTGTTGGGCTGGAGAGACTCGTGAATGAGCGAGCCCATGGATACTTCCACGAGGGTTCGTTTCTGACGGAGGAGCGATCAGGAAGGGAAAGAAAGAGAGAGAGAGAGAGAGAGAGATTCGCCTAGCCTTCCTGCACCGGGATTTCCTCCGAGAGCTGCGACTCAAGATATTGATCCAAGAATATGTGTGTGCGTGTGCGTGCGTGCGTGTGTGTGCGTGTGTGCGTGTGCTTGTGAGTGTGTGTGTGTGTGTGTGTGTGTGTGTGTGTGTGCGCGTATTTCTAAAGTTGTGATGGCGAGGAGCTTAGTGCATCGATGCCGTTCTCGTCTCTGCAAACCGACAGACAGTAAGTAAATTTTTTTTGGGTTGTGTTGTTAATGTTGTTGTTGTTGTTTTTGGTCTGGATAATGTCCAACGAAATGAAATGCACTCTTATGGTCCAGAATACTGCGATCAAGACTGAGACCTTCAGTCGTTGGCTTTGTCTGTTTGTCTCCGCGGGTGGTCTTTGTGCGACCAGAGGAGACAGTGGTGTGTGCCGTTTTAGTTCTGAAAAAAGACAACCCCCCAAAAAATGACAACCACTAAAAAAAAACAAAAAAAACACCACCACCTTTGAAGGCTCAGTCCAGGAAGAGAATAGGAGCTATGATTGCGTTGTCATTGTCGAGAGGAAAACAGCACTATTCTATCTATCTATCTATCTATCTATCTATCTATTTGTTTATTCATTTTCATCGCATGATCAAGTTCACGTCATCTCCAGTCAGACTCCACAGTGTATGTCCATGATTCGTCGTTTTAGTGTTGAATATATTTTCGATATCCAAACCATAATCGCTCTGTGTGTGTGTGTGTGTGTGTGTGTGTGTGTGTGTGTATCTGTGGTGTGTGTGTGTGTGTCTCAGTCGCGGCAGGTCCGTTCTCTCAAATCCCCTTATTTCTGCTTGACGAACCCCCACCCCCCCAAACCCGCCCTCCTCCACAACCCCAACCCTCCCCCAATCCCCCCCCGCCACCCTCCCCCCCCCTCCCCCCCCCCTTAGTGTTAGAATCGAACCCCCCCCCCCAACCCCCCTCCCTCCCCGGCCGCGCTAGAAACGGCTGATTAAAAATGTCCCTTACTGTCGTTGAACGGGTGGAGAACGGACTGGTTGAGTTGCTGTGACGAGACAGAGAGACGCGAAGAAAGTGTCGTGACTGAGCTTGTCCAGGCAGTTTGCCCGGAAAGCTGTGTGTGTGTGTGTGTGTGTGTGTGTGTGTGTGTGTGTGTGTGTGTGTGTGTGTGACACAGAGAGAGACCGAGAGAGAGAGAGAGAGAGAGAGAGTGTGTGTGTGTGTATGTCGGCCATTGCTCCAACAAATCGGGCAGCAAGATTATCATCGTCAGCAAGCCAACACCGACAGGATGACTGAGATAGTGGCCATGTTGACGATGGTGTCTGCAGTGTGTTTTGTTGTTGTTTGTTTGCTTGTTTGTTTTCTCTCTCCCTCCCTCCCTCTCTCTCTCTCTCCCTCCATAGTGAAAAAGTGCCGGGGATATTGTTTGTTGGAGGCAGGACTTCCTATCGATCGATCCGTTTCTCTCCGCTACCACCCCCACCACCCTTCCCCCCCGCCCTCCCTCCCTCCCTCCCGTGTGAATAAGTTATTGGATATAATAAAGGATTTGTATCGATTGTGTCGGTCGGTGTGTGTGTGTGTGTGTGTGTGTGTGTGTGTGTGTGTGGACAGTTCTATCAGCATAGCTGTGTGTGTGTGTGTGTGTGTGATGAGGCTGGGTTGGCGGGGGGGTGGGGTTGGGGGGTGGCGGTGGAGGTGGGGGTGGGGGTTGCCAAGTGGGTGAGTGAAGGGTGGACGGAATAGAACAGAACAGAACAGAATGCGTAATTCAATTATTGGCATGAACTGATGTAGGGTGGACAGAACAGAATAAAATAGAATGAAATAGAATGCTCAATTCAATAACAGTGTGCAAGTCGTATGAGGGGGTGGGTTAGGGGCTAGGGGTTGTAGGGGTTTGAATAGAACAGAAGAGAAGAGAATGCTTAATCCAATAGAATAGAATGCTTAATCCAATAGAATAGAATGCTTAATTCAATAACTGCAAGCCGTATGGGAGGTTGGGTTGGGGGCTGGGTGTGGGAGGGGGTTTGAACAGAACAGACCAGATCAGAAGTCAGTAGAATACAATAGAAAGCTTTAGTTCAATATCCTCATGCACGTGATCTGGTGGGTTGGGTGGTGATGGTTGTGGTTTTTGACAGAATAGAATAGAATTCATCCTTCTTCTTCAGCTCTGTCGCCGTTCCCCACAACTTGTCCTGGAGCACTGTGGGACTGGGCCAGATCTGGCGCCTCAGCTGTTTGTGTTGAGGGCAGTCTTGCAGACATGGGCTGGAGTTTGAGGAGCGGTGTCACACGGACATTGGTCTGTGTGGGAAATTTTCAGTTTGTAGAGATGGGAGAGGAACTGGCAGTGGCCTGTGCGCAGTCTGAGGATGATGACTTGCTGAGCTTGACCCAGTTGATGGATGCTGTCCTCCTTGGTCCCAGATGTAGCCGTTCTCACCAGCTGTTTCTGAAGTGGCTGCGCAGAATGGTCTTTGCCTCCCGAAAGCTAAGGAGGTGGGCAGATTGGGTGAGCCTGCTTCCTGCTTTGGAGAGCGTGTCTGCCTCTTCATTTCCTGCAATGCCGCAGTGAGAGGGGATCCACTGTAGAACCGTTGTGGTTCTGGCACTTGGGCATGCATCTCGGAATGGATGTTTTGCAAGGTTTTGTCCCTTACTCTGGTATGGACGCTTTGTAGGACAATCAGCAGTCGGTGAGGAAGACAGTGTGGTCTGGCAAACTGTCTCTCTGGTT
>NC_134908.1:16798167-16803167 GCF_041734735.1 Babylonia areolata
GATGTAATTGATAAAGGGCACCATTTGTATTTAAATGTCTCTTTTTTTTTGTTGTCACAACAGATTTCTCTGTGTGAAATTCGGGCTGCTCTCCCCAGGGAGAGCGCGTCGCTACATTGAGAGCGCCACCTTTTTTTTTTTTTTCTTTTCTTTTTTTCCTGCGTGCAGTTTTATTTGTTTTTCCTGTCGACTGAAGTGGATTTTTGTGCAGAATTTTGCAAGGGACAACCCTGTTGTTGCCGTGGGTTCTTTCACGTGCGCTAAGTGCATGCTGCACACGGTACCTCGGTTTATCGTGTCTGACGATGACCATCAGAATAGCAGAGAAGGCAGTTGCTGTCCATACTATCTGGGCTGGAATTTGATTATTGTGGAGAGTGTCTTGCCCCAAGTTACATCCCCACTCTCTCGGCCAAGAGGGCTTTAGGACAGTCGGCGTTGGGGATGGTCCCCAAAGGCCAGCTGCCCCCCCCCCCCCTTTCTTCCCCCCCGACCCCCCAAGGCTGCAGCACTAAGAGACAGCGCCATCTCGCAGTCTTTTACAAGAGACTTAGCTGTAGATGAATTCCCATTTCAGTTGACTTACTATTGATCATACACTTTGCTAATGGCCCAACTTTCAGCTTATGTCATTTGCCACAGACAGCGTCAGCAGCAGTGGAAGGCTTCTTCTTCTTCTTCTTCTTCTTCTTCTTCTTCTTCTTCTTCTTCTTCTTCTTCTTCTTCTTCTTCTTCTCCTCCTCCTCCTCCTCCTCCTTCTCCTCCTCCTCTTCTTCTTCTTCTTCTTACTCTTTTCCTCCTCCTCCTCCTTCTTCTTCTTCATCTTCTTCTTTTCCTCCTCCTCCTCCTCATCCTTCTTCTACTTCTTCTTCTTCTTCTTCTCCTCCTCCTCCTCCCCTCCTCCTCCTCCTCCTGCTTCTTCTTCTCCTCCTCCTCCTCCCCTCCTCCTCCTCCTCCTCTTCCTCCTCATCTTTCTTCTTCTTCATCTTCTTCTCCTCCTCCTCCTCCTCTTCCTCCCCATCCTTCTTCTTCTCCTCCTCCTCCTCATCCTTCTTCTTCTCCTCCTCCTCCTCCTCCTCCCCTCCTCCTCCTTCTTCTTCTTCTTCTTTCTCTTCTCCTCCTCCTCCTCCTCCCCTCCTCCTCCTCCTCTTTCTTCTTCTTCGTTCGTGGGCTGCAACTCCCACGTTCACTCGTATGTACACGAGTGGGCTTTTACGTGTATAATCATTTTTACCCTCGCCATGTAGGCAGCCATACTCCGTTTTCGGGAGTGTGCATGTTGGGTATATGTTCTTGTTTCCACAACCCACCGAACGCCGACATGGATTACATGATCTTAAACGTGCGTATTTGATCTTATGCTTGCCGTATACACACGGAAGGGGGTTCAGGCACAAAAAAGGTATGCACATATGTTGACCAGGGAGATAGGAAAAAAACAAACAAACAAAAAACAACCTCCACACTTTTTACCCACCAGGCACCGTTACCGAGATTGGAACCCAGGACCCTGTGATTGAAAGTCCAACGCTTTAACCACTCGGCTATTGCACCTAGTCAGTGAAGGGGTTAAACGTCAAACACTGGAACGTCCAGTGACCTCTGAACGCCAGGAAAGAAGTGCTGATGTGACAAAACCCCACAACCAAACATCTGGTACTCTTGCAGGAAGGAATATTGATTGGTAACAAAAGCAGCAGCAGCAGCAGCAACCACAGCAACAAATTTCTGTGTGTGTTTTATGTGTGTCACTTTGTCTCTCGGTCTCAGTTGCTCTGTCATTAGGTCTCCGTCTGTCTCTGTCTGTCTGTCTTTGTCTGTCTCCGTCTGTCTGTCTGTCTCTGTCTGTCTCTGTCTGTCTCTGTCTGTCTGTCGCTGTCTGTCTCCGTCTGTCTGTCTCTGTCTCTGTCTTTGTCTGTCTGTCTCCGTCTGTCTCTGTCTGTCTGTCTCTGTCTCCGTCTGTCTCCGTCTGTCTCTGTCTGTCTGTCTCTGTCACCGTCTTTCTCTGTCCGTCTGTCTCCGTCTGTCTCTGTCTGTCTGTCTCTGTCTGTCTCTGTCTGTCTGTCTCCGTCTGTCTCTGTCTGTCTGTCTCTGTCTGTCTCCGTCTGTCTGTCTGTCTGTCTCCGTCTGTCTTTGTCTCTGTCTGTCTCCGTCTGTCTTTGTCTCTGTCTGTCTCCGTCTGTCTCTGTTTCTCTCTGTCTGTCTGTCTGTGTCTGTCTCCGTCTGTCTCTGTCTCTCTGTCTGTCTGTCTGTCTCTGTCTGTCTCCGTCTGTCTGTCTCTGTCTGTCTCCGTCTGTCTGTCTCCGTCTGTCTGTCTGTCTCCGTCTATCTGTCTCTGTCTGTCTGTCTGTCTGTCTCCGTCTGTCTGTCTCTGTCTGTCTCCGTCTGTCTGTGTCTGTCTCCGTCTGTCTGTCTGTCTGTCTCCGTCTGTCTGTGTCTGTCTCTGTCTGTCTCCGTCTGTCTGTCTCCGTCTGTCTGTCTGTCTGTCTGTCTGTCTCTGTCTGTCTCCGTCTGTCTGTCTCTGTCTGTCTGTCTCCGTCTGTCTCCGTCTGTCTGTCTGTCTGTCTGTCTCCGTCTGTCTCTGTCTGTCTGTCTGTCTGTCTGTCTCCGTCTGTCTGTCTGTCTCCGTCTGTCTCTGTCTGTCTGTCTCTGTCTGTCTCCGTCTGTCTGTCTCCGTCTGTCTCTGTCTGTCTGTCTTTGTCTGTCTCTGTCTGTCTGTCTCCGTCTGTCTGTCTCTGTCTCTCTGTCTCCGTCTGTCTGTCTGTCTCTGTCTGTCTCTGTCTGTCTGTCTCCGTCTGTCTGTCTGTCTCTGTATGTCTCCGTCTGTCTGTCTCTGGCTGGCTGTCTCTGTCTCCGTCTGTCTGTCTGTCTCTGTCTCCGTCTGTCTCTGTCTGTCTGTCTCTGTCTGTCTGTCTCCGTCTGTCTCTGTCTGTCTCCTCTGTCTTTGTCTGTCTCTGTCTGTCTCTGTCTGTCTCTGTCTGTCTGTCTGTCTCCGTCTGTCTCTGTCTGTCTCTGTCTCCGTCTGTCTCTGTCTGTCTCTGTCTGTCTGTCTCTGTCTCCGTCTGTCTCCGTCTGTCTCTGTCTGTCTCCTCTGTCTTTGTCTGTCTCTGTCTGTCTCTGTCTCCGTCTGTCTCCGTCTGTCTCTGTCTGTCTGTCTGTCTCCGTCTGTCTCTGTCTGTCTGTCTGTCTCCGTCTGTCTTTGTCTGTCTCCGTCTGTCTTTGTCTGTCTCCGTCTGTCTTTGTCTCTGTCTGTCTCCGTCTGTCTGTCTCTGTCTGTCTCCGTCTGTCTCTGTCTGTCTCTGTCTCCGTCTGTCTGTCTCCGTCTGTCTCTGTCTGTCTCTGTCTGTCTCTGTCTGTCTGTCTCTGTCTGTCTCCGTCTGTCTCTGTCTGTCTCTGTCTGTCTCTGTCTGTCTGTCTCCGTCTGTCTCTGTCTGTCTCCGTCTGTCTCTGTCTGTCTGTCTCTGTCTGTCTCTGTCTCTGTCTGTCTCCGTCTGTCTCTTGTCTGTCTCTTGGTTTCTCCCTCTCCTCCCAATCCGGGACCCCATACTCCCCTCTCCCGGCTCTCCACCCGCTGCGTCTCTCTCCCTCCTCTCTCCCTCTCTCCCTCCTCTCTCTCCCCCTCTCTCCCCCCTCTCTCTCTCTCCCCCTCTCTCCATCTCTCCCCCCTCTCTCTCCCTCTCTCTTTCTCCCTCTCTCTCTCCCGTCTACTTCTCTCTCTCTCTCCCTCTCTCCCCCCTCTCTCTCCCTCTCTCTCTCTCTCCCTCTCTCCATATCTCCCCCCTCTCTCTATATCTCCCCCCTCTCTCTTTCCCTCGCTCTCCCCCTCTCTTTCTCTCCCCCTCTCTTTCTCTCCCTCTCTCTCTTCCCCCCTTTCCCTCTCTCCTTCTCTCCCCCCCCCTCCTCTCTCTCACTCACACACACACACCAATGTCACATATCGGATCATGTTTTTCTTTTTTCTTGATTTATTTCTTGATTTATTTTCGAGAGAGAGGGAGAGAGAGATGTACACACACATGTTTGTATGTGTGTGTGTGTGAGAGAGAGCGCGCGCGCGTGTGTGTGTATGTGTGTGTGTGTGTTTGGGTACGAAAATACCTTCAGACTCACACACTTGCCAGGCTTCTCTAGGGCTCACAAGGACCGCTGTAGCTCACAGGGAGTGCCCCAAAGACTCACAAACAGCACGACCGTAACACGTAAAAAAAAAAAAAAAAAAGAAAGTAAGTTGGTTACCCCAGGTTCACAAAGAGTAGGCCTACAAATAGGGGAGATGCAAAAACAAAAAACAAAACAAAACAAAAAAAAAAACCAACAAAAAACAACAACCTTGCAGTTGGATGAATGATATAAACTTCAGTGAAGCGAAAGTCAGTGTTTATGTGTTTTTTCCTTGAAGCAGATTCTACGGTGTAATGCTTCATTGCTTTTGTTAGAATCATATGTGTTTTGTTATATTGTTTACCCAAAATGTGATTACATGTTTCTTGACAAATATAACCTTCTCTGCAAGGAAAAACAAGAGAGGCAAGGCCTTCAAGACTCACTTGTAATAAATTAAGTCCCCTAGCATTAATTACAGAGTAATTTCCCTTTTTTTTTACTATCTGCACCAAAACGTTTGCAAAATAAATAAAAATTCCATGCTTAGCAGAGGAAGTTCCTGTTTGAACAAAAAATGATAATAATGACTCCTCTTGTTGTTGGGTCAGAATATCAGAGTCAAAGTGCCAAGTTTAGAGAATACAAAAAATATAAATATAACAGTAAATGCAGTTTGCATATAATTAGGCTTCTTTTTTATTTTTTTTGTGCCCATCCCAGAGGTGCAATATTGTTTTAAACAAGATGACTGGAAAGAACTGAATTTTTCCTATTTTTATGCCAAATTTGATGTCAACTGACAAAGTATTTGCAGAGAAAATGTCAATGTTAAAGTTTACCACGGACACACAGACACACGGACACACACACACACAGACAACCGAACACCGGGTTAA
>NC_134908.1:16818167-16820667 GCF_041734735.1 Babylonia areolata
TTTCATTAACCCACCGAACGCTGATAATATGGATTGTATGATTTTTTTTTTAACATGCGTAATAGATGCAATACAATACAATACAATACAATACAATACAATACATCTTTATTAATTAATCCAATTGGCAATTACATGTGCATTATGTATGTATGTATGTATGAACACAGCAAAATTTTATGATAATGATAAATAATAATGATAGTATTTATATAGCGCTGAATCTGGTGCAGAGACAAATCAAAGCGCTTTCGCACCAGTCATTCACACGCACGCATAACTCTAAAACTGAAGAAACTAAAGACAAGGAAGAGGCAGGCAAGGGAGGCTATTTTGGGAAGATGTTGATTTTAAGGCCAGACTTGAAAGAGCTGAGTGCGGAGACCTGACGAAGCGAAAGAGGAAGTGCATTCCAAATGCAAGGTCCAGAGACAGAGAAAGAACGGCGTCCAACAGTCGAGTGTTTGAATCTGGGTATGCGTAAACAGAGTGGATCCGAAGCCGATCGTTGAGAGCGAGATGGAGTGTGGAGTGTAGAGGTGAAGGCAGCCACAAAGATAGGAAGGGGCAGATTTTAACTTAAAAGATTGAGTTAAGATATGAAAGTGATAAAAACTTAAAAGCTCGCTCTAGAACACAGTAAGAGAAATCATAACATGTATTTTGAAGAAAAACTAAGAGGCGCTATTTCCGGAAAAGAAATTATAACATGTATCTTTAAAAAAAAAAAAAAAAAACTAAAATCAACTAAAACGCGCTATTTCCAATTAAGAGCCACTGTGATAAAATTATCATTTTGTTATTATAAGTTCTTCAGTGGCATTTTGTGTAACAGAAAATATCACATTCTTGGATGCCATAAAAGAGATATGTTTTATTTTTATCACATACATCAAGAAACATCGATTTTCAGAATGAGATACCTTATTCCAAGTTATCAGAAATTCTTTCTGTTTTTTTGGGTTTTTTTTCATGCATGTACACAGAAATGTGCAGGCAATTGCAGGGTCTTCACATCTGTTAACCGACATATCGCCGTCATATTCAACAACTTGAGCAGTTTCACCAGAGATGCCTACGAAAGATCATCGGCATAAAGTGGCAAGACAGGGTCTCCAAACTCCAGGTCCTAGAGAGGAGCGGCCTGCCCAGCATCGAAAGGCTGATGATCCAGTGCCAGCTACGCTGGACAGGACACGTTGTCCGCATGACAGACAGCAGGATCCCGAAGATGTCATCGTATGGCCAGCTGAAGGAAGGCCACCGCGAACTTGGAAGACCCTGCAAACGCTTCAAGGACACCTTGAAGACAAACCTCAAAGCCTGTAACATAGACATCGCTTCCTGGGAAACTGTTGCCCCTGACATCGCTTCCTGGGAAAATGATGCCCTTGACCGCTCTCGCTAGAGGATGCTGTGCTCTAGTGGCATAAAGACGTTTGAAAACAAGAGAACGCTGGCCATTAAGGAGAAGCGTGAGCGAAGGAAGCAGGGCTCAACTTCTGGAGACGTTTTCTCTTGCAACACCTGCGGGAAGTGCTGCGCATCCAGAATCGGCCTCTTCTCCCGTATGAGGACACACACCGACAGATAAGCCTGCCTGCCTACTCATCCGTCGGTCCGACGGGAGACTCCATCACATCTGTTGACCTGGGAGATCGGAAAACTCTCCACACTTTAACCCACTAGGCGCCGTGTGACCGAGATTCGAACCTGGGGTCCTAAGGCTCAAAGTCCAACACTTTAACCCCTCTGCTGTTGCACCTGTCGCATGCCTTTATTTTGTGTGCCTCATTTCCATAAGCAGAATCCAACAGCAATTGTTTCCATGCTGTGTACGTGCATCACTTTGAACTAAAACAGTCTAAACATCACTTGATTCAAGTCTTCGGATATATCGAAGACTTGAAGACAAGATCAGTGTGTAATCGTAAAATAAATAAATAAATGAATAAACAAACAAATATATATAAGTGACACACACACACACACACACACACACACACACACATATATATATATATATATATATATATATATATATAAGTCACTTCAGTTGTCATAGATACTGGTCGATGAAAGACCCCCCACGCCCCCACCCCCACCCCCCAAAAAAATCAAACGAAAAACCCAAAAGCCCACCCAGCAAAAACAACAAAACACACACACACACACACACACACACACACACACACACACACACACACACACACACTATTCGCTTTTACTCAGACGTGAAGGGTTTTATTTATACATTTAATCCTATCTGTATAGTCGCCAGTATGTTGGTTTTTTGGTGTGTGTGTGCGTGTGTGTGTGTTTGTGTGTGTGTGTGCGCGCGCGCGTGTGTGTGTTACTGTGTGTGTGTGTGTGTGACTCTATGTGCGTGTAACTATGTGTTTGTATGTGTTTGTGCGTGTGTGACTCTGTGTGTGTGTGTGTGTGTGTATGACTCTGTGTGCGTGTAACAATGTTCTTGTATGTGTTTGTGCGTGTGTGA
>NC_134908.1:16828167-16843167 GCF_041734735.1 Babylonia areolata
TTGTACTTTACACAATTGTCTAAAAGGTGAATCTCATCTTCTAAACTGTTACAAGTATCACACAGTCTTTGTTCTTTCGGTGTATTTTTATATCTTCCCTGTTCGATTTGTAAGTGACCACGACCACATAATATACTCACCAGGAACTACAAACACCTGATATAACTCACCCTGTATTATAGTCAAGTCGTGTCCGACTATGACCATCAGAACAGCAGAGGAGGTAACTGCTGTCCCGACTATCTGGGCTAGAATTTGATTATAGTGGAGAGTGTCTTGCCCAAGTTACATCCCCACTCTCTCAGCCAAGAGGGTTTTAGGACAGTCGGCGTTGGGATGCTTCCCAAAGGCCAACCAGCCCACAAGGCTGCAGCACTAAGAGCCAGTGCAATTTTGCCTCCTAGTTTGAGAGTCATAGTCCTTCACAAAAGACTCAGCTGTAAATGACTTCCCATTGCAAAGGAGAAATCATTGATCATACAGCTCTCACTTTGCTGTTGGCCCAACTGTAAGCTTATGTCAATCTGTGATACAACACATACAGTCACATAAAACGTATCCGCTGCATTTATATACATTGACACCACAAATGACAATGACTCACCAGTTACAACAAATGCTTAATATAACCCACCGGTAACTCCGAAACACTTAATATAATCCACCAGTAACTGCAGACACTTAATATAACCCATCAGTTATTATCAACACTTAAAACTACCCAATAGTAACCACAATCACTTCATATAAACCATCAGCAGTCGCAAACGACCGATATATCTCACCATTAACTACAAAACACTAAATAGCCCAGCAGTAACTGCGAAAATACAATATAACCCACCAGTAGGCTTATTACAAACACTTGATATAATCAACCAGTAACTACAAACACTTAATGTAATCCACAAGTAACTACGGACATTTAAGGTAATCCACCAGTAGCTACAGACACTTAATGTAATCCACAAGTAACTACGGACATTTAAGGTAATCCACCAGTAGCTACAGACACTTAATGTAATCCACAAGTAACTACGGACATTTAAGATAATCCACCAGTAGCTACAGACACTTAATGTAATCCACAAGTAACTACGGACATTTAAAGTAATCCACCAGTAACTACAGACACTTAATGTAATCCACAAGTAACTCCGGACATTTAAGATAATCCACCAGTAACTACAGACACTTAATGTAATCCACAAGTAACTGCGGACATTTAAGATAATCCACCAGTAGCTACAGACACTTAATGTAATCCACAAGTAACTACGGACATTTAAGATAATCCACCAGTAGCTACAGACACTTAATGTAATCCACAAGTAACTACGGACATTTAAAGTGATCCACCAGTAACTACAGACACTTAATGTAATCCACAAGTAACTCCGGACATTTAAGATAATCCACCAGTAGCTACAGACACTTAATGTAATCCACAAGTAACTACGGACATTTAAGATAATCCACCAGTAGCTACAGACACTTAATGTAATCCACAAGTAACTACGGACATTTAAGGTAATCCACCAGTAACTACAGACACTTAATGTAATCCACAAGTAACTGCGGACATTTAAGATAATCCACCAGTAGCTACAGACACTTAATGTAATCGACAAGTAACTACGGACATTTAAGGTAATCCACCAGTAACTACAGACACTTAATGTAATCCACAAGTAACTACGGACATTTAAGGTAATCCACCAGTAGCTACAGACACTTAATGTAATCCACAAGTAACTACGGACATTTAAGGTAATCCACCAGTAGCTACAGACACTTAATGTAATCCACAAGTAACTACGGACATTTAAGGTAATCCACCAGTAACTACAGACACTTAATGTAATCCACCAGTAACCACAAACACTTGGATATAACCCACCAGTAGATACAGACAGTATACCGCACCAGTAAATACAAACACTTAGTACAACCAACCAGTAGCCGCAAACACTTAGTATAACCAACCACTAACTACAAACACTTAGTACAACCAACCAGTGACTACAAATACGTAGTACGACCAACCAACCAGTAACTACAAACACTTGGTACAACCAACCAGTAACTACAAACACTTAGTACAACCAACCAGTAACTTCAAACACTTGGTACAACCAACCAACCAGTAACTACAAACACTTGGTACAACCAACCAACCAGTAACTACAAACACTTGGTACAACCAGACAGTGACTACAAATACGTAGTACGACCAACCAACCAGTAACTACAAACACTTGGTACAACCAACCAGTAACTACAAACACTTAGTACAACCAACCAGTAACTTCAAACACTTAGTACAACCTACAACCACTTAGTACAACCAACCAGTAACTACAAACACTTAGTACAACCACTTAGTACAACCTACAAACACTTAGTACAACCAACCAGTAACTACAAACACTTACAGTAACTACAAACAGTTAGTACAACCTACAAACACTTAGTACAACCAACCAGTAAATACAAACACTTAGTACAACCAACCAGTAACTACAAACACTTAGTACAGCCTACAAACACTTAGTACAACCAACCAGTAACTACAAACACTTACAGTAACTACAAACAGGACAACCTACAAACACTTGGTACAACCAACCAGTTACTTCAAACACTTAGTACAACCAACCAGTAAACTTCAAACACATAGTACAACCAACCAGTAAACTACAAACACTGAAATTTAATGCACCGTCCTACTTTCAGGGAGTGAAACAACAACACTCACCGCAACTCTCTATGGAACGACGGATCAGGAACTCGAAAAAGAGACAGTGAAACAGTAACAGCAACGTCACGACCTGCCAGCATACAACAACAAACTGTCGGCCATTTTCTTCTCCTTCCCGGCGAAATTGCAAGCCAACCATCACCCAACCATCATCATGAATATCAACAACACGGATACAGACAACCGCGTCATCATTAACGTCGGAGGCATACGTCACGAGACTTACAAAGCGACGCTAAAGAAGATTCCCGCCACGCGTCTGTCCCGTTTGACTGAAGCTCTGGCTAACTACGACCCGGTGTTGCACGAGTACTTCTTCGACAGGCATCCCGGAGTCTTCGCTCAGATACTAAACTACTATCGTTCCGGGAAGCTGCATTATCCGACTGATGTCTGCGGCCCTTTGTTTGAGGAGGAGCTGGAGTTTTGGGGGCTGGATTCCAATCAGGTGAGGTTTTTTTTTGTTTTTTGTTTTTTTTGTTTTTGGTATCGTCTCTCTGTCTGTCTGTGTGTCTTTCTGTCTGTGTCTGTCTCAGTCTGTGTCTGTCTCTCTGTGTCTCTCTCTGTCTGTATCTGTGTCTGTCTCTCTGTGTTTCTATCTCTGTCTGTCTGTCTGTCTGTCTGCATCTATCTCTGTCGGTCTCTCTGTCTCTGTCTGTCTCTCTCTCTGTGTCTGTGTCTCTGTCTGTCTCTGTCTGTCTGTGTCTGTCTCTGTGTCTGTCTCTGTCTCTGTCTGTCTCTCTCTCTGTGTCTGTCTCTCTGTCTGTGTCTGTCTCTGTCTGTCTCTCTGTCTGTGTGTGTCTCTGTGTCTGTCTTTATCTCTGTGTTTCTGTGTCTGTCTCTCTGTCTCTGCCTCTCTGTCTGTGTCTGTCTCTGTCTCAGTCTGTGTCTGTCTCTGTCTCGCTGTCTGTGTCTGTCTGTCTGTCTCTCTGTCTCTGTGTTTGTGTCTGTCTGTCTCTGTCTCTCTGTCTATGTCTATGTCTGTCTCTCTGTCTGTGTCTGTCTCTCTGTCTGTTTCTGTCTGTCAGTCTGTCTCTTTCTCTCTCTCTTTCCCTCTCTCTTTCTTTCTCTTTCCCTCTCTCTCTTTCTTTCTCTGCCTCTGTCTCCCTCTTTCTCTTTCTTATTCTCCCTCTCTGTCTGCCTGTCTGTGTTTAGGTGGTGGTGGAGGGGTCAGCCCGATACTCCTCCGTGTCAATAGTACCCCGTGTCAATACTCCCCCGTGTCGATACTCCCCCGCGTCAATACTCCCCCGCGTCAATACTCCCCCGTGTCAATAATCCCCCGTGTCGATACTCCCCCGCGTCAATACTCCCCCGTGTCGATACTCCCCCGCGTCAATACTCCCCCGTGTCGATACTCCCCCGCGTCAATACTCCCCCGTGTCAATACTCCCCCGTGTCAATACTCCCCCGTGTCGATACTCCCCCGTGTCAATACTCCCCCGCGTCAATACTCCCCCGTGTCGATAGTCCCTCTCACAAATTTCACCAATTATAAGTTATCTAACACACACACGCACACGCACACACACACACACACACACACACACACACACACACACACACACACAACTGCAGCAGCAACAACGACCACACACACACACGCACACACACACACACGCACGCACACACACACACACGGGGGGAGTATCGACACGACACACACACACACACACACACACACACACACACACACACACACACACACGGGGGAGTATCGACACGGGGGAGTATCGACACGGGGGAGTATTGACGCGGGGGAGTATCGACACGGGGGAGTATTGACGCGGGGGAGTATTGACGCGGGGGAGTATTGACGCGGGGGAGTATTGACACGGGGGAGTATCGACACGGGGGAGTATTGACACGGGGGAGTATCGACACGGGGGAGTATCGACACGGGGGAGAATCGACACGGGGGAGTATCGACACGGGGGAGTATCGACACGGGGGAGTATTGACGCGGGGGAGTATCGACACGGGGGAGTATCGACACGGGGGAGTATTGACACGCTCCCGGTGCTGGAGAGAGTTGGGAAGAGCAGACTGAGAACGGCCATGGGCCGCTCATCATTCGTTTCCTTTGTCATTCAATAAGGTTTCACTCACGCACTCATACACACTCATACAGATATGTATGTGCATGACCGTTTTGTTTTTATTCACCCCCCCACCCCCCGCCAAAGAGGCAGTCATACTTCCGTTTCCGGGGTTGTGCATGCTGGGTATGTTCTTGTTTCCATAATCCATCGTTTGCTGACATGGATTACAGGATGTGTAACGTGCTTCTTTTATCTTCTGGTCTTCTGATGAAGATATTCTATTCTATATTTTGTTCTACTGGCGTTCGCCCCTTTAACTCACTCAGTACGGCCAGTCCTCTCTTCTCCTCTACACAGACCCCTCGGATGTCCAGTGGGTGTCTGAATGACCCAACCTTTAGCTTCCGTCGTCAGAATTGTGGTATTCTTTGTCAACATTCACATCTTCAGTATAAGAGCCTTCCACTTGCAATATTTTGATGATGGTAATTGGGGTGAAACGCTGTTAACGTCGTCTCTTTCGCCGTTCATATGGAGTTATTCAGGGGATGGGGGTCTTGGTTTGATGAAAGTAACTTTGTTCGAGAGGGTGAGTTGTGTACCACTAGGCTGCCGATTTGTTTTTTGTATCTGTCTGAGGAGGAACGTGGCAGAGTGGTTAAGACGCTCCTCTCCCAATACAGTGTTCGTGAGGGTCAGGGTTCGAATCCTGTTCTCCAGGCCCTTGACCCCCCTGATCCTGGTCCACTGATCCAGTCCCTCAAGGCCTCCCTCACAACCCTTACCCAAACAGCCTCAACGACCCTCCAGTGGGTGCCTGCCCATGTAGGCCTCCCAGGCAACGAGCGTGCAGACCACCTTGCTAAGGAAGGAAGCCAGCTCACACAGCCGACCGTTCCTGCCACGTATGAGGAAGCAAAAACTCTCCTCCGCAGCAGATTCCGAAGAGGCTGGGTCACCCTGAACGGAGGCTACCAGACACACCAGGATCCTATCAGGACACTGGAGAGGAGACACCAGCCTACCATCTACCGCCTTTGCACAGGACACTGCGGCCTCCGAGCACACCTGAAGAGGATTGGAGTGGTAGCCACATCCCTATGTGATTGAAACCAGGCTGACCAAGCCCCATCCCATATTCTCCAAGACTGCCCCCTGTATGAGAAGATGCGGCAGCAGTCCTGGCCTGGGGGTGCGGACCACAACACCAAGCTCTGGGGGACGGTAGCCGATCTTCGCCGGACGTCCGAGTTTGTGGCATTCCTCGGACTTCGACCCTGACTGCGTAGCTGTCGAACGCCAAAGAAAGAAAGAAAGAAAGAATTCTGTTCTCGCCTTTCTCCCAAGTTGGATTGGAAAATGGAACTGACAAGCGTCTAGTCATTCGGATGAGACGATAAACCGAGGACTCGTGTGCAGCACGCACTTGGCGCACTGAAAAAAATAATTAAAAAAATAAACAGCAACATCCATGGCAACAAAAGCGTTGTCCTCAAGCAGAATTCTGTAGAAGAAATCCTCTCTGATGGCCTAGAGGTAACGCGTCCGCCTAGGAAGCGAGAGAATCTGAGCGAGCTGGTTCGAATCACGGCTCAGCCGCGAATATTTTCTCCCCTTCCACTAGACCTTGAGTGGTGGTCTGGACGCTTAGTCATTCGGATGAGACGATAAATCGAGGTCCCGTGTGCATCATGCACTTAGCGCACGTAAAAGAACCCACGGCAACAAAAGGGTTGTTCCTGGCAAATATTCTGTAGAAAAATCCACTTCGATAGGAAAAACAAATAAAACTGCACGCAGGAAAAAAAATACCAGAAAAATGGGTAGCGCTGTAGTATAGCGACGCGCTCTCCCTGGGGAGAGCAGCCCGAATTTCACACAGAGAAATCTGTTGTGATAAAAAGAAAAGAAAAGAAATTGCAAGCTCAAGACCTGACTAAGCGCGTTGTTGGTTCATTGCTGCAGGTCTGGCATCTACCTGCCTAGCAGATGGGGTGTTAGCGTATAACGCGCATGGGTTTGTCCGAACGCAGTGATCTGATACCTCCTTGAGAAGCTGACACTGACACTGATAAAAAAACGAAACCGGAAAACTGTTTTTAGGCGGTCTCTGGGTTTTCCCCTCCAACCCCCTCCCCCACCCCCCACCCCCCAGCTCGTGCACTGGCCTGTGATGTGATCAATGAATCGTGACCATTGACGAGAGGGTGAGGGGTGGGGGTGGCGGAGGGAAGGGGTTGGGGGGGGGGGGGGGTGGAGGTGGCGAGGAACCCGAGCTGGTGAAGGTAGGGGGGGGGGGCGGTAAGGGGGGTTGGGAGTGGGGGGGCGGGTGGGAGAAAGATGGGAGAGGGAATAGAAGTGTGTTGGGGTAGTGGTGTGTGTGTGTGGATGGGGGTGGTGTGTGTGTGTGTGGATGGGGGTGGTGTGTGTGTGTGTGTGTGTGTGTGTGTGTGGATGGGGGTGGTGTGTGTGTGTGTGTGTGTGGATTGGATGGGGTGGTGGTGTGTGTGTGTGTGTGTGTGTGTGTGTGTGTGGATGGGGGTGGTGTGTGTGTGTGTGTGTGTGGATGGGGTGGTGTGTGTGTGTGTGATGGGGTGGTGTGTATGTGTGTGTGTGTGTGTGATGGGGGTGGTGTGTGTTGTGTGTGTGGTGTGTGGATGGGAGGGGTGTGGTGTGGTGTGTGTGTGTGTGTGTGTGTGTGTGTGTATGTGGATGGGGGTGGTGTGTTTGTGTGTGTGGTGGTGTGTGTGTGTGTGTGTGTGGATGGGGGTGGTGTGTGTGTGTGTGTGGATGGGGGTGGTGTGTGTGTGTGTGGTGTGTGTGTGTGTGTGCGTGTGTGTGGATGGGAGTGGTGTGTGTGTGTGTGTGTGTGTGTGGATGGGGGTGGTGTGGATGTGTGTGTGTGTGTGTGTGTGTGTGTGTGTGGATGGGGGTGGTGTGGATGTGAGGGTGGGATTGGTTGGGGTGGGTTGTAGGAGGAGTTGGTGTTGAGGTGGCGGTGGCGTCAAAAGGTGTGTATGGGTGTGTGCACATGTGTGTGTGTGTGTGTGTGTGTGTGTGTGTGTGTGTGTGTGTGTGTGCGTGACTGAAACCTGATTAAATCACACAGCAAACCAGACGTCCGAAGGCAGTTCTCTGTGGGCTCCAGACAGGCAGCCTGTTATACATGCAACTGACTCCGTGTTCCTGAAGCGCTCAGAACTTGGTCTCTGACCGAGGATAGGCACCATACATATCATCATCATCATCATCATCATCACCTTCATCATCATCATCATCATTATCATCACCTTCATCATCATCATCACCTTCATCATCATCACCTTCATCATCATTATCATCACCTTCATCATCATCATCATCATCACCTTCATCATCATCATCATCATCATCATTCACCATCATCATTATCATGACCTTCATGATCATTATCATCACCTTCATCATCATCCCCTTCATCATCATTATCATCGTCTTCATCATCATTATCATCACCTTCATCATCATCATCATTATCATCACATCATCATCATCATCATCATCATCACCACATCATCATCATCACCACATCATCACCATCATCATCATCATCACCATCATCATCATCATCATCATCATCACCATCATCATCATCATCATCATCAAAGTAGAACTCCCGACCCTGCAATGGAGAGGAGTGTGTGGGGCAGTAGAAACTGCCTCAGAATGACCTCCCTTCTCTTTTCCAGTAGATTCACCAAACCCATTGATTTCTAGAAAGGGGGTAATTTCTAACTAGGGAGCGGTGTCGAATCTGACTAACCACAAATAAGGCAAGCCCAGAATGACCCCCCCGCGCCCGCGCCCCGGTGTAAAATCCAGTGGAGAGAGAGAGAGAGAGAGAGAGAGATGTGGGGGTGGGGGGTAGTTTGAGTCTGTTACACCGGTCTTCTCACTAATTCACACACACACACACACACACACACACACACACACACACACACCACTCCACACACACACACAGCTCACGAGACGCAGAGTGGACAAACAAGCCTCCACCACCACCACCACCACCACACGATCGAACGAACTCACGATGACGTCAGTCAGTCAACCAACCATCCATCAACCGACAAATCAGTCAATTTGTCAATCAGTCTGTCAGTCAGTCTATTAGTCAGTCTGTCAATCTGTCTGACAATCAGTCTATCAGTCAGTTAATCAGTCAGTCAGTTAATCAGTCAGTCAATCTGTCTGACAATCACTCTGTCAGTCAGTCAGTCAGTCAGTCAATGTGTCTGACAATCACTCTGTCAATCAGTCAGTCAACCAGTCAGTCAATCAATCAATCTGTCTGACAATCACTCTGTCAGTCAGTCAGTCAGTCAGTCAATCTGTCTGACAATCACTCTGTCAGTCAGTCAGTCAATCTGTCTGACAATCACTCTGTCAGTCAGTCAATCTGTCTGACAATCACTCTGTCAATCAATCAGTCAATCAATCTGTCTGACAATCATTCAGTCAGTCAATCAATCTGTCTGACAATCACTCGGTCAGTCAGTCAGTCAGTCAGTCAATCTGTCTGACAATCACTCTGTCAGTCAGTTAGTCAGTCAGTCAATCTGTCAGTCAGTTAATCAGTCAGTCAGTCAGTCAGTCCATCTGTCTGACAATCACTCTGTCAGTCAGTCAATCAATCAGTCAGTTAGTCAGTCAGTCAGTTAATCAGTCTGACAATCACTCTGTCAGTCAGTCAGTCAATCTGTCTGACAATCACTCTGTCAGTCAGTTAATTAGTCAGTCAGTCAATCTGTCTGACAATCACTCTGTCAGTCAATCAGTCAATCAGTCAGTCAGTTAATCAGTCTGGCAATCACTCTGTCAGTCAGTCAGTCAGTCAGTCAATCACTCTGTCAGTCACTATGTCAGTCAGTCAGTCAGTCAATCTGTCTGACAATAACTCAGTCAGTCAATCAGTCTGTCTGACAATCACTCTGTCAGTCAGTCAGTCAGTCAGTCAGTCAGTCTGTCTGACAATCACTCTGTCAGTCAATCAGTCAGTCAATCACTCAGTCAGTCACCCAGTCAGTCAATCAGTCGATCGCTCCCATCGATCAGGGAGAAGTCCAAGGCAGAGGCTGTGGTTGAGTGATGTGATTGATTGATTGATTTGATTTGATTGATGGAATAGTGAAGCGTTGTCCTGGCGGTAATGCTGTGCCCCCGATTAGGAAGCGAGTGTACACGTATTTTCACAGGTTCGAGTCCTGGATCAAACTGGGATTTTACCCCCTCCCCCCCCCCCCGGGAATTTTACCTCCCCCGGGATTTTTTTTACCTACTCCGCCGCCCCCGTCCCCCCAACTAGACCTTGAGAGGTAGATGTTATTTTTCCTCTTGAAATGTCAATCTGAACATCTTCGTGAAATGTCAGTCTGTGCCCCTTCGCCTACCAAAATAATCCTAATGGCATAATAAGATTGAATTGTTATATTTTTTGCTAAAATGTCATCCTGGTCCCCTTCGTTAGAGGCATATGTCTATCCTCCCCCCCCCCCCTCCCCCTCTCCCTCCCCCGCCAAAATGAAATAAAACAATGAAATTGAATGATCTTTTTGTCATTTTGGGGGTCTGTGGGGCGGGGGTGGGGGTGGGGATAAAATGTCAGCCTGGTCCTTTTCGTCAGAGGTAATGGCCAACCCCCCACCCCCACCCCCCACCCCACACCAAAAGTAAAGAAATGCAATGCTATAGAATGAATAAAATATATAAAATATATATATGAATAAAGCAATAAAACATGTGGAACCTAGCAGCTTGTTTTTCTCCTCCTCTTCCTCCTCCTCCTCCTTCTTCTTCTTCTTCTTCTTCTCCCTTCTTCTTCTTCTTCTTCAGCATCATCATCATCATCATCATCATCATCATCTTCTTCTTCTTCTTCTTCTTCTTCTTCTTCTTCTTCTTCTTCTTCTTCTTCTTCTTCTTCAGCATCATCATCATCATCATCATCATCATCATCATCATCTTCTTCTTCTTCTTCTTCTTCTTCTTCTTCTTTTATATTATCATTGTTGTTGTTGTTTTTGTTGCTCATCATAATTATCACCATCGTCATCGTCATCATCATCTTCTTGTTGTTGTTGTTGTTCTTCTTCGTCTTCTTCTTTTTCTCCTCCTCCTCTTCCTTCTCCTCCTCCTCCTCTCCTTTCTTCTTTTTACCCCTCTACCTTAACACAGTGCCGCTTCGTTAAAGGCAATGGTTCCCCCCCAAAAAAAAAAAACAACCAACAACAAACAAACAAAAAAACCCCACCTCCCCCCCCCCCCCCACCAAACAACAAACAAACAAACAAAACAAAAACACAGTAACCTTAACCTGTACCCTTTTGTGAGAGGCAATAGTGTACCCACAAGCCCCTCCCCCCCACCCAAAAACTCACCACCTTCACCTTAACTTGTTAAAGGCAATGGTGTACCCACAAGCCCCCCCCCCCCACCCCAAAAACTCACCACCTTAACCTTAACTTGTTAAAGGCAATGGTGTACCCCACAAGCCCCTCCCCCCCACCCAAAAACTCACCACCTTAACCTTAACTTGTTAAAGGCAATGGTGTACCCACAAGCCCCTCCCCCCCCCACCCAAAAACTCACCACCTTAACCTTAACTTGTTAAAGGCAATGGTGTACCCACAAGCCCCTCCCTTCCCCACCCAAAAACTCACCACCTTAACCTTAACTTGTTAAAGGCAATGGTGTTCCCACAAGGCCCTCCCCCCCACCCAAAAACTCACCACCTTAACCTTAACTTGTTAAAGGCAATGGTGTACCCACAAGCCCCTCCCCCCACCCCAAAAACTCACCACCTTAACCTTAACTTGTTAAAGGCAATGGTGTACCCACAAGTCCCTCCCCCCACCCCAAAAACTCACCACCTTAACCTTAACTTGTTAAAGGCAATGGTGTACCCCACAAGGCCCTCCCCCCCACCCAAAAACTCACCACCTTGACCTTAACTTGTTAAAGGCAATGGTGTACCCCACAAGGCCCTCCCCCCCCCCATCCAAAAACTCACCACCTTAACTTGTTAAAGGCAATGGTGTACCCCACAAGGCCCTCCCCCCCCCCCCACCCAAAAACTCACCACCTTAACTTGTTAAAGGCAATGGTGTACCCCACAAGGCCCTCCCCCCCACCCAAAAACTCACCACCTTAACTTGTTAAAGGCAATGGTGTACCCACAAGCCCCTCCCCCCCCAAAAAAAAACACCTCACCACCTTAACCTTAACTTGTTAAAGGCAATGGTGTACCCACAACCCCCCCCCCCCCATAAAGACAAAAAAACCCAAAAAAAACAACAAAAACCCGAAGAAAAACCCTAATTCAAGTCAATTTATCAATTAGACAACAAAAAAAAAAAAAAAAAAAAAGATTCTGCCCAGGTGGAGCCTTGCTGCTGGATTACCTACACTCAACACCGGAAGGTGTGTCTCCACCCCTCACCCCCCACCCCCTTCCCCTATATATATATATATATATATATATATATATATATGGATATGGATTATATACTTTGAGGGATATGGGTATCAATTAGTATATTCGACGACTTATTCAAATGATTTCTCAGTTGTTATGCTTGGAATATCATGTATGTCTTTTTTTTTCTTTTCTTTTCTTTTTTTTTTGGGGGGGGGGGGGAGGGTTGTTTTTTCCCCGCTGTTACTATGTTTTTGTCCAGATTGTCTTTTCTCCCTTCCCGATATATGTATTTATTCATTTATGTCGTCTTGTCAATTGTCTATGTGTTATTAAAATGGGTAAATGAAACAAAAAAAAGTTTTTAAAAAGAAAAAAAAAAGCACACACACACACACACACACACACACACACACACACACACACACACACACACACACACACACACACACACACACACACACATACTCACTCACAATAATAATAATTACAAAAAAATTAAAATAAAATAAACCCTGAATTAAATCAATTTATCAAATAAATGAATTTTTTTTTTAAGATTGCCCAGGTGGAGCCCTGCTGCTGGATGACCTACAATACACACACACACACACACACACACACACACACACACACACACACACACACACACTAATAATAATAATAATTACAAAAGAACAACAACAAAAAACCCTGAATTAAATCAATTTATCAAATAAATGAAAATTTTAAAAAAAATTGCCCAGGTGGAGCCCTGCTGCTGGATGACCTACAACACACACACACACACACACACACACACACACACACACACACACACACACACACACACACACACTAATAATAATTACATAAAAAAACCAAAACCCTGAATTTAATCAATTTATCAAATAAATGAAAATTAAAAAAAAAATTGCCCAGGTGGAGCCCTGCTGCTGGATGACCTACAATACACACACACACACACACACACACACACACACACACACACACACACACACACACACTAATAATAATAATAATAATAATTACAAAAAAAAAACACCCAAAACCCTGAATTCAATCAATTTATCAAATAAATGAAAATTTTAAAAAAATTGCCCAGGTGGAGCCCTGCTACTAGATGACCTACAACACACACACACACACACACACACACACACACACACAATGATGCTAATAATAACTACAAAAAAAAACCAACCCCCCCCCCCACCCCCCCTGACTTAAATCAATTTATCAAATAAATGAAAATTTAAAAAAATTGCCCAGGTGGAGCCCTGCTGCTGGATGACCTACACCCAGCACCGGGACACGCAGGACGTGCTGGCCATTCTGGACCGCCTGGACCTGGACACGGACAAGCCCACGGAGGAGGACATCATGAAGAAGTTCGGCCACAAGGAGGAGTTTAAGCTGGTCTCAGAGCTCAACTGTTGGCAGAGGGTGCAGCCCAAAATCTGGGCGCTCTTCGATGAGCCCTACTCGTCCACTTCGGCCAAGGTAGGTTGTTTTTTTCGGGGAGGGGGGTGTGGGGGGGTGTGGGGGTGGAGGGGTTGGGTGGGGAGGGGGTTATCAAGTGTCGTTGGAAAGAGAGAGGGGTGAGAGAGAGAGAGAGAGAGAGAGAGAGGACGGGGGGTGGGTGGGTGGGTGGGCAGTGAGGTAGAGAGTAGGTTGAGGGAGTGACAGAGAGGAGACAGAGAGAGGGAGAGAGATGCGGGCGAGGGAGGGGTGGGGTGGCTTACCAAGTGTCGTGGGAAAGAGAGACGGGGGTGAGAAAGAGAGAGGTCGGGGGATGGGGGGTGGGGGGGGAGGGCAGTGAGATAGAGAGTAGGGAGAGGGAGTGACACAGAGAGACAGACAGAGAGAGAGAGGGAGAGAGATTGGGGGGGAGGGTGTGTGTGCGTGGGGGGGGGGGGGGGGGGGGGGGGTTACCAAGTGTCGTGGGAAAGAGAGAGGGCGGAGAGAGAGAGAGGTCTGGGGGTGGTGGTGGGGGGAGAGGGCAATGAGAAAGAGAGTAGGGAGAGGGAGTGACTTAGAGAGAGGGAGAGAGATGGAGGGGGGGGAGGGGGGGGGAGAGCGAGAGTGTGAGAGAGGGTGGAAAGAGAGAGAGAGGGTGAGAGACAGAGAGAGTGGAAAGAGAGACATACAGACAAGCATGGAGAGAGCTAAAGAGTTTGGGGGATAAAGAGAGAGAGATAGAGAAAAAGACACACAGAGAGAGACTGACGGGCAAAGAGAGGGAGAGTTTGGGTGGATATAGAGAGAGAGATAGAGAGAAAAGGACAGAGAGAGAGAGACTGACGGGCAAAGGAGAGAGTTTGGGGGATACAGAGAGAGATAGGAGAAAAAGACAGAGAGAGAGAGACTGACGGGCAAAGAGAGAGTTTGGGGATACAGAGAGAGATAGAGAGAAAGACACAGAGAGAGAGAGACTGACGGGGCAAAGAGAGAGTTTGGGGGATACAGAGAGAGATAGAGAGAAAGATAGAGAGAGAGAGACTGACGGGCAAAGAGGGAGAGTTTGGGGGATACAGAGAGAGATAGAGAGAAAGATAGAGAGAGAGACTGACGGGCAAAGAGGGAGAGTTAGGGGGATACAGAGAGAGATAGAGAGAAAGACACAGAGAGAGACTGACGGGCAAAGAGAGAGTTTGGGGGATACAGAGAGAGATAGAGAAAAGAGACACAGAGAGAGAGACCGACGGGCAAAGAGAGAGAGAGTTAGGGGGATACAGAGA
>NC_134908.1:16850667-16860667 GCF_041734735.1 Babylonia areolata
TCTACTGAGGGTGAGTTCCTTGAGGGAGAGTTTTTATGTGTGTTGATGTTAGTCTTGATGATTCTACTAAGGGGGAGTTCCTTGAGGGAGAGTTTTGATGTGTGTTGATGGTAGTGTTGATGATTCTACTAAGGGGGAGTTCCTTGAGGGAGAGTTTTGATGTGTGTTGATGGTAGTGTTGATGATTCTACTAAGGGTGAGTTCCTGGAGGGAGAGTTTTGATGTGTGTTGATGGTAGTGTTGATGATTCTACTAAGGGTGAGTTCCTGGAGGGAGAGTTTTGATGTGTGTTGATGGTAGTGTTGATGATTCTACTAAGGGTGAGTTCCTTGAGGGAGAGTTTTGATGTGTGTTGATGATTCTACTAAGGGGAGAGTTTTGATGTGTGTTGATGGTAGTGTTGATGATTCTACTGAGGGTGAGTTCCTTGAGGGAGAGTTTTGATGTGTGTTAATGGTAGTGTTGATGATTCTACTAAGGGGGAGTTCCTTGAGGGAGAGTTTTGATGTGTGTTGATGGTAGTGTTGATGATTCTACTGAGGGTGAGTTCCGGCAGGGAGAGTTTGATGTGTGTTGATGGTAGTGTTGATGATTCTACTAAGGGGACAGTTTGATGTGTGTTGATGGTAGTGTTGATGATTCTACTAAGGGGGAGTTTTTGAAGGGAGAGTTTGATGTTTTATGATGGTAGTGTTGATGATTCTACTACTACTACTACTGCTGCTGCTGCTGCTGCTGTTGCTGCCGATGTTGCCATAAAAATATATTATTATTATTTTTAAACTTGGTTCAATTCACAGCTTTGTGGGGTAAGGGAAGTAACTGATAAACCAGGTTCAACTCACAGCTTTGTGGGGTAAGGGAAGTAACTGATAAACTAGGTTCAACTCACAGCTTTGTGGGGTAAGGGAAGTAACTGATAAACTTGGTTCAACTCACAGCTTTGTGGGGTAAGGGAAGTAACTGATAAACTTGGTTCAACTCACAGCTTTGTGGGGTAAGGGAAGTAACTGATAAACCAGGTTCAGCTCACAGCTTTGTGGGGTAAGGGAAGTAACTGATAAACTAGGTTCAACTCACAGCTTTGTGGGGTAAGGGAAGTAACTGATAAACTTGGTTCAACTCACAGCTTTGTGGGGTAAGGGAAGTAACTGATAAACTTGGTTCAACTCACAGCTTTTTGTGGGGTAAGGGAAGTAACTGATAAACTAGATTCAACTCACAGCTTTGTGGGGTAAGGGAAGTAACTGATAAACTAGGTTCAACTCACAGCTTTGTGGGGTAAGGGAAGTGACCCTGCAGTTAAGAAACTGCTTGCTACTTTCTTGAAAACTATGCTGCTACAGGTGATATCGTTAAAGCAGTCATGACAGCAAAAACAGTAACTCTACGACTACTACTACTCAAGAACAATAACTCTACGACTACTATTACTCAAGAACAATAACTCTACGACTATTGCTACTACTACTACTACTACTGCTGCTGCTGCTGCTCCTGATGATGATGATGAAGAAGATGATGATGATACAGATGATGATGATGATGATGATCTACAACTTCTACTGCTGCTGCTGCTGCTACTACTACTACTACTACTACTACTAATACTAATACTAATACTAATACTGGTGATGATGATGATTATTACGGCGATGATAATTTTGATTGTGATGAGGAGGAGGAGACAAATGATAACAACAACACCGATAATAATAATAATGATAATAATAATGACAATAATAATAACGGTAATGATACTACTAGTACTTCTACTACTACTACTACTACTACTACTACTACTACTACTTCCACTACGACAAGATAATGATGATATCTACGATGATGATGGTCATGATGATGGCCATCATCATCTTGAAACAGGCAATATAGGGTTCACACACACACACACACACACACACACACACACACACACACACACACACACACACACACACACACACACACACACACACATCCACACACACAAGTTCAGGACCTCTCGGGAATGTTTTTGTTTTATTTTGTTTTAAAAATGATAATAATAATACATTTTTTGGGTGGGGTGGGGGGCGTGGTGGTAAAATGATGTCGATTTCCAGCAAACTGCAGGGTGTGTAGCCAATGTAATGGGCACTACTCATAACTAGAGGCACATTCTTGCACGCACACTTCAATCTTTCACAGTAAAAAAAAAAAAAAAGCACAGCTATTGTTGTTTGCAATCCACTAAATCAGCTGTACAATTTTTGGCTGAAACATGGATTTTTCAAAAGCATTTTTCTTTCAAGGTGTTCATGGTGCATGTCTGCCTGAAACAGCCTGTGATATTGTTCAGTAATAGGTCAACGGTAGATCTTAACCCTTTCACCGCCAGTCAATTTAGAGTACAGAATTCCCTTGTGGTATAAACACAGAAAAGACAATGGCTAAGAATAGCTGGGGATTCCCCCCTGCGATGTATAGAAAACATGGCCTGTCCTACCACCGAACATTAAGAGCAGTAGGTTCATGGATAACAGACCAGTGAATTGTCACCTTTCAGTGACATGGGTCCTCTACCACGCCTGTGCATAAATGCGAGCTTGGCGGTGAAAGGGTTAATGTAGCCTGAATGATCTGAAATCATCTCTGGAATTTTTTTTTTTAACGTTTCATGAAAACATGCTTGCTTTAATGAAGTGGTCTTGACCTTTTTATGAAACCTATGATAATAATGATGATAATGATAGTGATGATGATGAAGAAAATGACGGTGATGATGATGATAATGATACAAAACACTACTGCTACTGCTACTACTATTACTACTACTGCTGCTGCTGCTGCTGCTACTACTACTACTACTACTACTACTACTACCACTACTACTGTTTGTGATGATAATCCACCACCAGCAACAATGATAGTAACAACAGCAAGAAGAATAAGAATAAGAATGATTTGTTGTTGTTGTTAATGTTATTGTATCGACGATGATTAAGATGATGATGACGACACAAATACAACTGATAATGATGATGATGATGATGACAATAATAATGCTAATAACCACAACCTGCTCCTCCCACCTCCCCTACCCCCCCACCCACCCCCACACACCCTTCATCCCTTGCAGGAGTTCTGATGGACCTGCCCGGAAGCTGCAACAACACCGAGGACCTGACCATCGAGCCCCTCTCCTCCCCCACCCCCACCCCCACCACCGCCTCCGACGGCATCCTCTCCCCGGCCCCCGCCCCCTCCTCCTCCTCCTCCTCCCTCCCCCCAGCCGCCGCCGCTGCCACCACCACCTCGCCCACCACCCCGCCCCCCTCCTCCGCCACCAACACCACCGCCAACACCAGCCATCACCAGGAGCATTCCTCGCGCTCCAGTACTCCTCGGGGAAGTATCGGAGCCTCGGCGGTTCACACCACCAATAGCCTGGTACGGGTCAGGACGTAGGCTTCCCGGAAACTTCGCGGGTTTGAACCTGTTGTGGGAGAGAAGGGGAGAACGTGGGCCTGGCCTGGCGCTTGCCAGGTACTGTTGGTACCACGGGGATACCTCCTCCTCCTCCTCCTCCTCCTACTCCTCCTCGTCGGGTGGGTAGCTAACTCGTTCCTCTTTTGCGTCATCCCAGGTTCGATATCTTGAAGAAGAAGAAAACAAGGAGGAAATTTTTTTTTCCCGATCGCGAATGATGACAAGAAACACCACCACTACCACCACCACGATTGGCCTCTCAAGTGAAGACCGCTTCCATAAATCATCAGGAACCACAACAACAGCAACAAACGACGTGGGCTTCGGTGTCTCACTCATTGTTGTGGTTTTTTGGGTTGGTTTTTTTTTTGTCTTTGCTCAGACAGGCAAAAGCTGGTTCGTTTTCTACACGGTGAGAAAAAAACCTGAAGGTTCCAAGTTTTGGTTGTGGATGAAGGAAATCAAATGCTGACAAACAAACTTGTTTTCCAGGGACCAAGACCTCTCACAGGGCATTGTGAAAATGGCGCTTTTGTATGAGTGGCTGAAAGTTTCGTTCAGGAAATCTTCGTGGATATCGCTGGGAGCGAAGAAAATGTGTACAGTACCTGTTAGATCTGCACCTGTGTCTGTTCTCGGTTTACTCTCTCACTCGGACAGCTGTTAAAAAGCTGGTGTTTAGGGGTTTGCGAGGCGTCAGTGAATCGTTTGAGATGATGACCTCCCATCTCACAATCGTTGGAATCGCTTGTGCTGTACACACACACACACAGTATAAACCAATGTGATTAGCTGGGGCGGTACAGTCCATGGAATGAATTTTGACTGGCTAGTCTGTGCAGGGTGTGAAATTTGATTGGCCTGTTGGCTGGGGCAGTACACACCATGGAATGAATTTTGACTGGCTAGTCTGTGCAAGGTGTGACATTTGATTGGCCTGCTGTACAGACCTTGAAATGGATCTGGTTGTTTGGCGGCTGTACTCGGCATGGTATGAATCTGATTGGCTGTCACAGCGCAAATTGAATATGATTGGCTGGGCTGTGTACGGCATAAAATGAACTTGACTGGTTGTTCTGTATTCAGAAGACATGAATCTGATCGGCTCTACATGCACAGTATGAAATGTTGCTGACTGATTGTGCGCGCCTAGTTTTAAAGAAAGAAAAAAGAATACAATATTTTCTTTCTTCTACATTCCCACCCTGCCCTTCCCAATTTCATTACTTGCAGGCAAGCACTTGTGATGGTGTTAAAACAATAGACAAATAAGTCTTTTAGCAGTAGTGTACGAATGTAAATAAATTCATTAATTGTGTGATACCTTAAAATTCCACCCCCTTTTTTTAATTTGTTTTTGCTGTTGTACGAACGAAACCTTGATATCAGCTGTCTTCATTCCCAAAGTCAAAACAGGGTTTGAAAAAAAAAAAAAAAAAAAAAAAAAAAAAAATCACGGAAAATTCAAAGGGGAAAAAAATCCGTCTTGTCAGCTGAAAGTCGGGGAAATACCTGAACCGTTGCTGTACTGCGTTCAGCGAACCGACCACAAATTTTTCTACCTTTTTTTCCTGTACGTACACAAGTTCGTCTTGCCTGCACAAGTAGCAATTTGCAGCACTACTTTTTAGAACGTTGTTGAATGATGTAGCACGGTGTAGGTCGTGCTACGCTTCAAAATGGCGGAAGAGATACACGAAAAAGGTCCCCCCCCCCCCCCCCCCCCCCCCCCCCCCCCCGTGAACTCACCAATAAGTTTTGATACAATTTTGTAGGGTTCAGTGATATGAATCGATCGTGCACCAATCTGAGGTGGGTTTTTTTTTTTTTTTTTTTTTTTTAAACATTTAGTGAGGGTTAATGTTGTACCAGTACACTTTCAGTCGAAAGAAGTTTTGACAAAGATGCATGCAGGCTGAAGACAGCATCTTCAAAGTGGATAACTAACCTCTGTCTTGTCCAGTCAGACAAGATGTGTAAGGTGGTGAAGATATTAGTAGGACATTGCAAGAACAACATGATGTGATTGAATGTTGTAAGAGACACATTCCACGTGTTCCTTTTTTTTTGGTTTTTTGTTGTTGTTTTATTTTTGTTTTGTTTTTTCTCAGTTTTATTTTCGGCTTTCACGCAAAAGGGGCTTCAAAGCAGAGAAAAGCGGTCATGTAAATGTGAAAATAGTTTGAGGAGAGTGAGGATCGGTATGTAAGATACCGTTGCTGTATTGCATGGCGTAAATTATGATTCCATTGTTCCTGTATTTTTCTCTGTTCAGCTATACAGTGAGCCCCCCTTGGACACGAATAGTATTAGAAAGTTCAGAATACTTTATTATCTCAACTAGAGAAATTCACCAGCAAACATTCAACAAAGAATGTAAACGGGGAAAAAAGCTGAAGAAAACACTGCTGTTGAATCCTTTTTTTTTTCTTTTTTTTTTTTTAGACGTAAGTGGGAGAAGATTGTCAGTCAGTGATTGGGAAGACTGTTGGCGTAGACAGAAGGGAGATTGTTGCAGGAGAAAGAGGAGTATCACAGGAGAAACCAGAGCGTCGTAGCAGCAAGGAGAGCGATGTAGGAGAGGAGAGAGTGTTAGGATAAATAGGAGAAAAGGGCTTGTGTTGTAGAGGAGAGAATCTTAGCGTAGATATGAGAAATGGAGACTGTTGTCGGAGGACAAGAGAAAGTTGAAGGAGAAAAACGAGTTTCGTAGAAGAGGGAGAGCAATGCGAGAGAGGGGGGAGACTTAATTAAAAAATAAATAAATGAATAATACTAATTATAATGGTATTTATATAGCGCTGAATCTAGTGCAGAGACAAATCAAAGCGCTTTCGCACCAGTCATTCACACGCATGCATAAAATGAAGACAAGGAAGAGGCAGGGAAGGGAGGCCATTTTGGGAAGAGGTGGGTTTTAAGGCCACACCTGAAAGAGCTGAGCGTGGAGACCTGACGAAGCGAAAGAGGAAGTTCATTCCAAATGCAAGGTCCAGAGACAGAGAAAGAACGGTGGCCAATAGTCGAGTGTTTGAATCTGGGTATGCGTAAACATAGTGGATCCGAAGCCGATCGTAGTGAGCGAGATGGAGTGTAGAGGTAAAGGCAGCCACAGAGATGGGAAGGGGCAGATTTGTGAATACGTTTATAACATAGAGTGCTGATCTTGTACTTTATTCTGTGTGAGACAGGGAGCCAGTGGAGATGTTGCAAAAGAGCAGTGATGTGCTCAGATCTTTTCTTTCTGAGGAGGAGTCGAGCAGAAGAGTTGTGTATGACTTGAGTTAGACAGGAGAAGGTTAGGGGTAGTATTGTAGAAGGGAGACTCTTGGCATACATATAAGAAAGGAAAATGCAGTTGCAGAAGGGGGTGAGGGGGGGCAAGGGAGAGGGGGGGGGGGGTGCGGGGTTCTTGATGCAGAAGGAAGAATGTATGGAGATAGAAGCATGAAGGAGAGTAATAGTCGTGATGCACAAAAAGGAGAATGTAGCGTTTTTTCTGGTCTTAAAAAAAATCACGGGGTGTGTTTGTTTTTTTAAGTGAGTGTTGAAAAATGGAGAGTTTTTAATTTAGACAGAAGAAGGAAAAAATATTGAGGGAGACTTTTGGAGAATGGAAAGTAGTGTAAAAAAAAAGCAAAAAAGCAGAGTACTTTGCTGTGCAAGGAGGGTGTTATAGAAGGGGGGAGTTTTAAGGTAGACAGGAGAAGGAAATATGTTACTGGAGAAAGGGGAGTGTTATAGAAGGGGGGAGTTTTAAGGTAGACAGGAGAAGGAAATATGTTACTGGAGAAAGGGGAGTGTTATAGAATATGTTGCTGGAGAAAGGGGAGTGTTATAGAAGGGGGGAGTTTTAAGGTAGACAGGAGAAGGAAATATGTTGCTGGAGAAAGGGGAGTGTTATAGAAGGGGGGAGTTTTAAGGTAGACAGGAGAAGGAAATATGTTTTTGGAGACAGGGGAGTGTTTTAGAAGGGGGGAGTTTTAAGGTAGACAGGAGAAGGAAATATGTTGTTGGAGAAAGGGGAGTGTTTTAGAAGGGGGGAGTTTTAAGGTAGACAGGAGAAGGAAATATGTTGCTGGAGAAAGGGGAGTGTTTTAGAAGGGGAGAGTTTTAAGGTAGACAGGAGAAGGAAATATGTTGCTGGAGAAAGGGGAGTGTTATAGAAGGGGGGAGTTTTAAGGTAGACAGGAGAAGGAAAAATGTTGCTGGGGACAGGGGAGTGTTATAGAAGGGGGGAGTTTTAAGGTAGACAGAAGGAAATATGTTTTTGGAGACAGGGGAGTGTTTTAGAAGGGGGGAGTTTTAAGGTAGACAGGAGAAGGAAATATGTTGCTGGAGAAAGGGGAGTGTTATAGAAGGGGGGAGTTTTAAGGTAGACAGTAGAAGGAAATATGTTTTTTGAGACAGGGGAGTGTTTTAGAAGGGGGGAGTTTTAAGGTAGACAGGAGAAGGAAATATGTTGTTTGAGACAGGGGAGTGTTTTTAGAAGGGGGGAGTTTTAAGGTAGACAGGAGAAGGGAAAGATGTTGCTGGAGAAAGGGCAGTGTTTTAGAAAGGAGAGTATTGCACAACTGAAGGGAGTTGTAGAATCGAGAGTAAAGTACAGTAGAGGGAGAGTGTTGTAGGAGAGACATTATTGTAAAAGAGAGAATGTAGAAGAGAGGAGAGGTTTTAAGGCAGGCAGGAGAAAAGAACATGATGAGGGAGCGTGTTGTGGAAGGGAGAGTACTGCAGAAGGGAAAGAACTGTGCAAGTGAGAGTGTTGTAGAAAGCGAGGAAGTTGTAGGAGAAGGGAGCGTGTGTTGAATGAAAAGTTTTAAGGTTACCAGGAGCAGGGAGTTCGTTGCAGATAGGTGCGTGTTGTAGAAAAAGAATTATAGAGTATATGGGAGAGATCTGTGGGATAAGGCACAGTATTGTAGAAGGGAAAAATCATAGAGGAAATAAGAGAGGGAGATTCGCACAAGAAGGCAGAGTATTGTAGAAGGGAAACTCTTTGCATGCATAAAGGAAGTGGGAGTTTCGTAGAAGAAGGCAAAGTATTGTAGAAGGGAAACTCTTAGAATGCATAAAGAAAGTGGGAGTTTCGTAGAAGAAGGCAGATAATTTTAGAAGGGAAACTTAGAATGCATAAAGGAAGTGAGAATTTCGGAGAAGAAGACAGAGTATTGTAGAAGGGAAACTCTTAGAATGCATAAAGAAAGTGAGAGTTTCGTAGAAGAAGGCAAAGTATTGTAGAAGGGAAACTCTCAGAATGCATAAAGAAAGTGAGAGTTTCGTAGAAGAAGGCAAAGTATTGTAGAAGGGAAACTCTCAGAATGCATAAAGAAAGTGAGAGTTTCGTAGAAGAAGGACAGTATTGTAGAAGAGAAACTCTTAGAATGCATAAAGAAAGTGAGAGTTTCGTAGAAGAAGGCAGAGAATTTTAGAAGGGAAACCCTTAGAATGCAAAAAGAAAGTGAAAAGTTTCGTTGAAGAAGGCAGAGTATTGTAGAAAGGAAACTCTCAGAATGCATAAAGAAAGTGAGAGTTTCGTAGAAGAAGGCAAAGTATTGTAGAAGGGAAACTCTCAGAATGCATAAAGAAAGTGAGAGTTTCGTAGAAGAAGGCAAAGTATTGTAAAAGGGAAACTCTCAGAATGCATAAAGGAAGTAAGAGTTTCGTGGAAGAAGGGACAGTGTTGTAGAAGGGAAATCTTTCAGTGGATAGGAGAAGGAGAAGGGATATTGTTGTTGTAGGAGAAAGAAGGGTGCCGTAGAAAAGAGAGCATAAAAGAAAAGAAAACTTAAAGAGCTGACAGGAGAGAAGGAGAATGAATTTAGCAGAAATGAGAATATTCCAGGAGTTTGTTGTAGAATGGAAAAATCTTAGAATCGACAGAAGGGGAGAGTGATGTAGGAGAAAAGAGAGGAATGTATAAAAGGAGAGTGTAACAAGAGAGAGAGAGGGGGGGGGGGAGGGGGTTGGGGGGGGGGAACAATCCTAGAGCACAGAGGAAGGTGGGATAATTGTTGCAGGACAAAGGATAGTGTTGAAGATATAAAACTCTTCAGAGCACGTAGAAGGGACAGTACAGAAGGAGAAAGGACGTCTTGACCCAGAAAATGAAGAGGGGGGGGGGGGGGGGGGGAGTGTTTGGAAAGAATGGGGAACACGATAACGATATATATATATATATTTTTTTTTTTTTTTTTTTTTTAATTCAAGAAAGACCATGGCCTCATTTGAAGGGGATACACATAAATAGGAAAATATTTTAGAAAATGATGCGCACAGAAATATTGTACATGTAATTCATGAATATTGTATATATATATATATATATCTTGGAACGATATCGTAGTATCAGCTCATAATGGTTCTTCTCTCAAACGACTTTATACAGGAAAACTGCGAAGTTCTTGATAACAGAATCATTTTCTTGCAAGACATTAACAATGTTTGTCTGAAAAAGGTTGGTGTGCTGTAATACTTTGAAGGGATGGATGAATCTTCTTTTTTCTTCTAAGAACGAGGAGCACGTTTTGTG
>NC_134908.1:16863167-16868167 GCF_041734735.1 Babylonia areolata
AAAATACAATGCAATATAATACAATAGAAAACAACACAATACAACACAATTGAATACAATACGGTATATTACAATACAACACAACACAACACAATACAATGCAATATAAGACAATACAATGCAATATAATGCAAAACAATACAATACAACTCAATACAACACAATGCAATATATACTGCAAAATACAAGACAATACAACACAACACAACACAATACAATGCAATGCAATACAATGTAACATTCTGCGATACAGCGCAAAAGAATAAGTGCACGCAACATTCAAACCCTCAGGGCCAATACCACATCCATAATACTAGCACCCTGACCACCGCTCAAGGCAAGCGGAGAGAAGAAGAAGAAGAAAGAAGATCTCCTGAGCCATGCGGGACACGAACCAGCGACCTCTCGGCCCCTTGGACAATCTGTAATGACAGTCTGTAATGTACCTTCTTTTCGCCAGGGTGGACAATGTGGTGTGAAAGGCATGTGAGAAGATGTGATGGTCTTGTGCATTTTGTTTTCTTTCGTTAACTGTCTTGTTGTTGTTGTTGTTTTTTTATCACGAGCCAAAATGGTTGACTGGAGAGTGACAAGATTTTTCACGTGTTTAGTTTTTACAGCCAAAACTGTTCAGGAGAAGAAAAAAAACAACAACATTCTTCTGATTATTCTTACACATTCGTCGTCGTTTTTTACGTTGGAACTGATTTTGGAATCCGTTTGACTGGTCATTCCTTTATTGCGGACATTTTTTGTATCTCACAGAGAGAGAGAGAGAGAGAGAGAGAGAGAGAGAGAGAGAGAGAGAGAGAGAGAGCAATTTCTATGTATAGTCTGTTCTCTGTGAAGACTTTTGCTTACACCATTGTCGAAATATGTGGAATCCAGTGATCAGAAAATAATGTCAATCTTTGTGTTCGGCCATAGCTGTGCACATTTTTGGTCAAGTGAACAGTTGTCGATTGGTTAGTCAATCCAAGTTCGACCTCTTCTGGTTTTCCCGTAGAAAACTAATATCTAATTTGCTTTTCTTTTCTTTTTTTTTTTTTTTTTTTAATATATAGTCCAGTTGATATATTGTGCTATCCGGTTTGCTCATTGTGACAAGTCTGAATCTGAGTGATTTATTGTGTACAACTTTATTTCTTTAATTGGGTCATTATGCAACATGGTTATTCGACTTTTTCATGTGAAACCATTTTCGATTGGTTCTTCGTGCAAAGTCATATCTGACTTGGTTCATTGTATGTGTAGTGCGTGTACATTCAAATCTTATTGGTTCGTTGTATAAACTCTACGTGTCTGATTGGTCCGTTGTACAAAACTCCGTTTGATCCGATTGGATGGCCGGCCATGTGAAGGTGGCATCATGTTGGGTTGTGTCCAGAGGTGTTGGCTGGTTGGTTGGTTGGTTGGTTGGTTGGTTGGTTGGTGGCTGAATTTTATATTTTTGTTTTCGTTATTTTTTTTCTGCTCACTGATCAACTGGGGGTTCGTCACTAAAATCACTGGAACACAGGTTAGTTTGTTTGTTTCTTCAACCTTGTAGAGTGTTATTACGGTTGTTGCTGCACCCTCCATCCCTCCCTCCCCCCCAGGCCCCCACCCCCACCCCACCCCACCCCCCCCCGTTCCCCACTCCGGTTGCTCAGAGCTGTGATCTGTTATTTTTTGAGCTTCTTGTTTTGAACTTGAATTTGATGTGATGGGTTGATATGTTGTCCAGCTCTCTGTCTGTCTGTCCTGTCTGTCTGTTTCTCTGTCTCTGTCCTTGTCTCTCTGTCTGTCTGTCTGTCTCTTTCTCTGTCTGTCTGTCTGCCTCTTTGTCTCTGTCATTGTCCTTCTCTCTCCCTCTCTCATCCTCTGAAATAAGGACTCTTGTCTTCTCTCGCCTTCTCTCTCTCTCTCTCTCTCTCTCTCTCTCTCTCTCTCTTATCCTCTGAAATAAGGACTCTCGTCTTCTCTCGCCTTCTCTCTCTCTCTCTCTCTCTCTCTCTCTCTCTTATCCTCTGAAATAAGGACTCTCGTCTTCTCTCGCCTTCTCTCTCTCTCTCTCTTATCCTCTGAAATAAGGACTCTTGTCTTCTCTCGCCTTATCTCTCTCTCTCTCTCTCTTTCACTCACTCTTACCCCCCCCCCCCCACCCCCCCACCCCCCACCCCCCACTCCCACGCTCTCTCTGTGTCCTGACTGTTCGTGATCAAATTAGATCAAAAGCTATTTGTTGTGAGGCCAGAGCTTCGCTTAATTCACTTCGAAGGGTAGAAATGTCCCTGCAGGAACCAAGCAACTCTAAATAAATTCCAGATATGTATAATGTACATAAACATGATATCATGAAACCCTTAAAACTATGATAGCGAAGAAATAATGAAAAAGAAATTCTTCAGTCTATTATGATGGATGATTTGTGTATGTTTGGGATATTAATCAATTATGTGTTCTGTCTTCTCTTCACCCTTTGTCTGTTATTTTTCTGTCTGTCTGACTGTCTGTCTGTCTGTCTGTCTGTCTGTCCCTCGTATACTTCATTTGTGTATGCATAGTCCCTTCATTATTTGGATGATAGTTGGAGAGAAAAAAACAACAAAAAACCCACACACACAAAAACATGCACTCTCTTGCATTTTGCCTTCGTAAACGTGTGGAGTGATGGCCTAGAGGTAACGCGTCCGTCTAGGAAGCAAGAGAATCTGAGCGCGCTGGT
The DNA here is from genome assembly GCF_041734735.1 of Babylonia areolata. Classification (NCBI taxonomy): domain Eukaryota; kingdom Metazoa; phylum Mollusca; class Gastropoda; order Neogastropoda; family Buccinidae; genus Babylonia; species Babylonia areolata. The sequence goes on from NC_134908.1 coordinate 16,865,875, forward strand.
TCGAATCACGGCTCAGCTGCCGATGTTATCTCCCCCTCCACTAGACCTTGAGTGGTGGTCTGGACGCTAGTCATTCGGATGAGACGATAAACCGAGTTCTCGTGTGCAGCATGCACTTAGCGCACGTAAAAGAACCCACGGCAACAAAAGGGTTGTTCCTGGCAAAATTCTGTAGAAAAATCTACTTCGATAGGAAAAACAAATAAAACTGCACGCTGGAAAAAATACAAAAAAAAAAAAAAAAAAAAAATGGGTGGCGCAGTAGTGTAGCGGACGCGCTCTCCCTGGGGAGGGCAGCCCGAATTTCACACAGAGAAGTATGTTGTGATAAAAAAAAGAAAGAAATACAAATACAAATGAATGAGAGAAGTTGTCCTCCCCCACCCTCCTCCGCCCTGTCTCCGTTGTCTGTCTGTCTGTCTGTCTGTCTGTCTGTCTGTGATCCTTCGCCTCTAATTTCGTAATTTTGTTGTTTGTTGTTGGTAATGTTCCATCAACAATGAGTGTTTCAAACGATCTCCAGGTCCGCATGCCTCTTCGTTGAGTTGTGAAGAAAGAAGTCGCTGAAGCTTCAGTGCAGGCTTTTTTGATCATCAGACATTAGATAAACGGTGCATCACTGAGAACGTTTTCATCGGTGTTTCACACCAGCTTTTTTGACGACTTTCACCGGCCATACTGTGTGATGTGTGAGTCGCCTCCACCCCCCCCCCCCCCCCCCCCCCGGCCCCCCTCCTTACCTTTTCCTTCACCATTCCGCTCTCCCTCCCTGTTTTTTGTTTGTTTGTTGTTTCTTAAAATATATATATATATATACACACAATCGCCGTCATCAGCATCGTTTGTGGCACCATTATCTGTCGTTTTCCTGATTTCTCGCGAATCAGCGAAGTTCGGGTTGACACTTAAGGGTCAGGATGCATAGTAGTATTAGTAGTAGTAGAAGTAGTAGTAGTGAAGGTAAACGCAGCGTTGGAGCTCCACGCAGACGCTACAAGGACCAATTGAAGCCAGCAGATGTCACGTTAGCGAAACTGACCACCACAGCAGGGAGACACTGGCAGCAAACAAAACAGATCTGCCTGGAAAACTTCCACCAGGAAAGCTGTCAGGAAATTTTGAAAAAGGTCAGGACACAGACAGCCCAGCCAGGGGAAAAACGCGAGCGGAGAAAGGTAGGCATCATCTCAAGTTCACCCCCCCTCCAGCGACCAGCCAACCTTCACGTGCGCCAGCTGTTCCCGACAATGCAGGTCCAGGATTGGCCTGTACAGCCACCAGAAGGCTTGCCTCACCAGGACTAGACCTTCTTCCCAGTGATCTTCGGATACGAAGAAACTGCCATCATCATCATCATCATCATCATCAGTAGTAATAATAATAATAATGATGATAATGTACATTTGTATAGCGCCCATTCTCACTAAGAGCTCAGGGCGCTTTACATGAAAGAAAAATATCACAAGTACCATAAAACATTCATGACCACTCTTTCTCAACCCCCCCCCCCCCCCCCCCCCCCACCACCCCACTCACACTCTCCCTTTCCCACTCTACATACATCCAAAGTGAGCTGACATAGGTAGTGTTGGAGAACAAGGAAACTGAGAGTACTTATAGATAGGTTTTAAATAAAAAAGAGGAGTCTTTAGTGATGAGCGAAAAGCAGAAATAGAATCAGATGCACGGATATGATGAGGAAGGTTTTTTTTTTCCAGATGTGAGGAGCAGCAAAAAGAAGAAAGAACGTTCACCATAGGTTCTTGTAGCCACCTTTGTAACAGTTCCTTTGCATTCTGCGTAGCAACAGCTGAGGAATTCCTTTCGCATACACCTTTGCCTGCTGAACCTTGCTGGTGAAATACGATCAGTTTGGCGTGGGTTTGAAGGGCAGTTATTTCTTTTAGTGTACTTTTCACTGTGTAATTGGTTTTTTTATGGACCGAAAATAATGCAATCCCAAAAGGAACAAATCCAGATACATAGTGATGTCTGACATCCTGACCTGTACGCTCTGTCATACCTTTTTGAGGTGACTGCCCTTTACTGACATCCTGACCTGTTAGCTCTGTCATACCTTTGTGAGGTGACAGCCCTTCGCTGACACCCTGACTTGTAAGCTCTGTCATACCTTTTTGAGGTGACAGCCCTTCACTGACAACACCCTGACCTGTAGTAAGCTCTGTCATACCTTTGTGAGGTGACAGCCCTTCACTGACACCCTGACTTGTAAGCTCTGTCATACCTTTTTGAGGTGACAGTCCCTTCACTGACATCCTGACTTGTAAGCTCT
>NC_134908.1:16875667-16878167 GCF_041734735.1 Babylonia areolata
CAAGACTCACTTGTGATACACTTTTTTTTTTTTTAAATCCAAGCTTTTTATGTATTGAGTATAATTTCAAAATGTAATGTTTAAGATTAGAAAGATCAGTTTAAAGCAAATTAAGTCCCCTAGCATTAATTACAGAGTAATTTCCCTTTTTTTACCCTCTGCACCGAAACGTTTGCAAAATAAATAAAACTTCCATGCTTAGCAAAAGAAGTTCCTGTTCGAGCAAAAAATGATGACTGCTCTTGTTGTTGGGTCAGAATATCAGATCAAAGTGTCAAGTTTAGAGAATACAAAAAATATAAACATAACAGTAAATGTTGTTTGCATATAATTAGGCTTAATTTTTTTTTTTTTTTTTTTTGGTACCCATCCCAGAGGTGCAATATTGTTTTAAACAAGATGACTGGAAATAACTGAATGTTTCCTATTTTTATGCCTAATTTGGTGTCAACTGACAAAGTATTTGCAGAGAAAATGTCAATGTTAAAGTTTACCACGGACACACAGACACAGACAACCGAACACCGGGTTAAAACATAGACTCACTTTGTTTACACAAGTGAGTCAAAAAAGGTTTCGACACGTGCATCCACAGACGGTGTTTCACTAAACAGATGCACTACGGTATCTCACAGCCCCGACACAGAAATCTAAATGTGCACCCGCTGTGGCGAAGTGGTTAGCGTCGCGTGGCTGGTGAAACTGGAGGACGCGGGTTCGATACTCATCAGAGGATTTCTCGGCCTGTAGCCGGCTCCTAGGAACCCAGAACTGAGTGTGCTGTGGACTCAAATGGAGAGATTGGGACATCACAAGACTTCATGGATGCGTCCTTCCTTTGGGACTGCTGCTCAAGTTTACTGACCCATACCGGAAGTGGTACGTAAAACCTAAATGGACCAACTAAGCGGCATCGTCATCGCTCACCTCCTCTCATCATCATCATCATCACCATCATTATCATCATCACCATCATTATCATCATCACAGAGATATACAGAAAAACAAAATATACACAGAAAAACAGCATAGAGTTAAAAAAAAAAAAATGCCAAAGACCGCAGGTGAATATTCTCCCCCCCCCCTTCCCCCGTAATTGTCAGTTGCTTTGTCTTTGGCAAGAACGAAAGTTACTGCCCCTGTTAATTCTTACTGTTGTCTGTTTCGGGAATAAATAATAATAATAATAATCATCATCATCATCATCATATCATAACAAAACAACGACAAGAACAATAATAATCATATGACTATGATGATGATGATGACATAACTAATCGTCACATGTCCACATAATCTTTTCATAAGTGCACGACAGGCGAATGAGAACGGAATATCTTTCTATTCACGCAAACAATAGATTATATGAGCAACCAAATAAATTACGTAACAGTTATTTACAGAGAAAGAAAGCATTCATCACAGAAACATCGATTTAATTATTACCGGTAATGGTAACTGACTATACGATCGACTTCTTACACACACGCATAAGTATGATTTTTTTTTTTTTTTTTTTTAGTGATGTAGCATGAATTCCTAATAAAAACCACACGATCTGTTCGTAATAATTATAACATATCTCTCTCTCTCTCTCTCTATATATATATATATATATATCATCCATATAAGCCAGTCACAGGTGCAGAAAGATACACATTGTGGAGTGTTGTACTATCCGATGCATCAAATACATCAGTCCACGGGTTTTAAAGCTTGGCGCGCGTACACACACACACACACACACACACACGGAAGTGTGTCACCGATTTTTCAGGAGTACTTTTTAACGGAAACTATTCATACATACACATGCACAATCAACAGTAATCCCCCGTTGTTAAGAGACACCACACCATAAAAGTAGTTAAGAGACACACCATGCTTATAATTATATCATCCATGCAAAACACACACAGTACGTACATTCACGGAAGTGTGTGTGTGTGTGTTTTGATAACAATAGGTGTTGTACAACGTAAAGGAGTCACACACACACACAACACACACATCAGGTGAGAGAGAGAGAGATGTCCCACAGCCAGAATGTTAATAGACAAACACACACAGCAAAAGCGTGAGACATCACAATTAGTAAAATGTAGGTGTGATATACAGCAACTTACACAACAGCTGTAAGACTGAGACAACACAACAGCATACGCAAAACAACACGACAACATACAACAGCTACGAGACTGTCGTACAACAGCTGTGAGACTGAGACAACCACATACAACAGCTGAGAAACAACACAGCAACATACAACATGTAAGACAACACAACACACAACAGTTGTGATACAGCAGCTGCTGCTGTGAAACAACGTACAACAACTGTGAGACTGAGACAACATACAACAACTGTGAGACTGAGACAACATATACAACACTGTGAGACTGAGATAACAATATACAGCATTGTGAGACTGAGACGACAGCTATGAGACTGAGACAACAACATACAGCACTGTGAGACTGAGACAACAACATACAACAGC
>NC_134908.1:16883167-16898167 GCF_041734735.1 Babylonia areolata
GGCCCGCACAATGTGGGAACAGAACTCCACGGAGATGCCCACCGCCTGAAACACAGGAGACACGGCAATGTTGGTGGTGGTGGTGGTGTTGGTGGTGGTGGTGGTGTTGGTGGTGGTGATGGTGTTGGTGGTGGTGGTGGTTGTGATGGTGGTGATGGTGGTGGTGGTTGTGATGGTGGTGGTGGTGATGGTGGTGGTGGTGGTGATGGTGTTGGTGATGGTGTTGTTGTTGTTGTTGTTGGTGTTGGTGGTGGTGGTGGTGTTGTTGGTGGTGTTGGTGGTGTTGTTGGTGGTGGTGGTGATGGTGGTGGTTCTGGTGTTGTTGTTGGTGGTGATAGTGGTGGTGGTGATGGTGGTGGTGTTGGTGTCGTTGTTGGTGTTGTTGGTGGTGTTGTTGTTGGTGGTGGTGTTGGTGTTGTTGGTGTTGGTGTTGGTGTTGTTGGTGGTGTTGGTGTTGGTGGTGTTGGTGTTGTTGTTGTTGATGGTGTTGTTGTTAGTGGTGGTGGTGTTGTTGTTGTTGGTGTTGTTGTTGTTGATGGTGTTGTTGTTAGTGGTGGTGGTGTTGTTGGTGTTGTTGTTGGTGTTGTTGTTGTTGTTGGTGGTGTTGTTGGTGTTGTTGTTGGTGGTGTTGGTGTTGTTGTTGTTGATGGTGTTGTTGTTGGTGGTGTTGTTGTTGTTGTTGGTGTTGTTAGTGGTGGTGGTGTTGTTGTTGGTGTTGTTGATGGTGTTGTTGTTGGTGGTGGTGGTGTTGTTGGTGTTGTTGTTGTTGATGGTGTTGTTGTTAGTGGTGGTGGTGTTGTTGGTGGTGGTGTTGTTGTTGTTGGTGGTGGTAGTGGTGTTGTTGTTGATGTTGGTGGTGGTGGTGTTGTTGTTGTTGGTGGTGGTGGTGTTATTGATGTTGTTTTTATCACGAGGAGAAGCAACATTGTGTTGTTGTTGTTGCTGCTGTTGTTTTTATCACAAGGAGAAACAACATTATGTTGTTGTTGTTGTTGCTGATGTTGTTTTTATTACAAGGAGAAGCAACATTATGTTGTTATTGTTGTTGCTGTTGTTTTTATTACAAGGAGAAGCAACATTATGTTGTTGTTGTTGCTGCTGATGTTGTTTTTATTACAAGGAGAAGCAACATTATGTTGTTGTTGTTGTTGCTGTTGTTTTTATTACAAGGAGAAGCAACATTATGTTGTTGTTGTTGCTGATGTTGTTTTTATTACAAGGAGAAGCAACATTATGTTGTTGTTGTTGTTGCTGTTGTTTTTATTACAAGGAGAAGCAACATTATGCTGTTGTTGTTGTTGCTGCTGTTGTTTTTATCACAAGGAGAAACAACATTATCTTGTTGTTGTTGTTCTTCTTCTTCTTGTTATTGTTATTATCAATATTGTTGACGTCGTTATTAACATTGTCATTGTGGTTATCATCATTATCATTACACACAGAAACTCTCACACATCCTACCTCCCCACCCCCACCCCTCCAACACACACACCCTGCACACCAACACCATCACCCACACACACACCCTACACACCACCATCACCCACACACACCCTACACACCAACCCATCACCCACACACACTACACACCAACACCATCACCCACACACACCCTCCACACCATCACCCACACACACCCTACACACCAACACCATCACCCACACACACTACACACCAACACCATCACCCACACACACACTACACACCAACACCATCACCCACACACACCCTACACACCAACACCATCACCCACACACACCCTACACACCAACACCATCACCCACACACACCGTACACACCAACACCATCACCCACACACACCCTACACACCAACACCATCACCCACACACCCTCCACACCAACACCCACACACACCGTACACACCAACACCATCACCCACACACACCGTACACACCAACACCATCACCCACACACACCCTCCACACCAACACCATCACCCACACACACCCTCCACACCAACACCCACACACACCGTACACACCAACACCATCACCCACACACACCCTACACACCAACACCATCACCCACACACACCGTACACACCAACACCATCACCCACACACACCCTCCACACCAACACCCACACACACCGTACACACCAACACCATCACCCACACACACCCTCCACACCAACACCATCACCCACACACACCCTCCACACCAACACCCACACACACCGTACACACCAACACCATCACCCACACACACCCTACACACCAACACCATCACCCACACACACCGTACACACCAACACCCACACACACCCTACACACCAACACCCACACACACTACACACCAACACCATCACCCACACACACCCTCCACACCAACACCATCACCCACACACACCCTCCACACCAACACCCACACACACCCTACACACCAACACCATCACCCACACACACCCTCGACACCAACACCATCACCCACACACACCCTCCACACCAACACCATCACCCACACACACCCTCCACACCAACACCCACACACACCCTACACACCAACACCATCACCCACACACACCCTCGACACCAACACCATCACCCACACACACCCTCCACACCAACACCATCACCCACACACACCCTCCACACCAACACCATCACCCACACACACCCTCCACACCAACACCCACACACACCGTACACACCAACACCAACACCCACACACACCGTACACACCAACACCATCACCCACACACACCCTCCACACCAACACCCACACACACCGTACACACCAACACCATCACCCACACACACCCTACACACCAACACCCACACACACCGTACACACCAACACCATCACCCACACACACCCTACACACCAACACCCACACACACCCTCCACACCAACACCCACACACACCGTACACACCAACACCATCACCCACACACACCCTCCACACCAACACCATCACCCACACACACCCTACACACCAACACCATCACCCACACACACCCTCCACACCAACACCCACACACACCCTCCACACCAACACCCACACACACCCTACACACCAACACCATCACCCACACACACCCTCCACACCAACACCCACACACACCGTACACACCAACACCATCACCCACACACACCCTCCACACCAACACCATCACCCACACACACCCTACACACCAACCCCCTCCCCCACACATGTAGCCTTCCCAGCCCCTTTAAAGAAATCAAAATTAAAAAAAATATATAAAAAACAAAAAAATCAAAAACTGACCATGATCAAGTTGACCAAGGACACAGCGTTCAGACTGATGTCCCAGAAGTACATCAGCCCCAGGAGGTCGCCCAGGATCATGCCGATCGTCACAATGACCAGGAGGGCGGAGTGAAGGTCACAGCCCAGCAAGGTGAAGGTCACCACCAGAATGGCCGACAGACAGATGGCGAGGTTGACCACTGTGTCGTGTACGATGGTCAGGTACTGTTCGTAGAACACGTAGAAGATGCTGTTGGTGCAGAGAATACGAACACCAATGAAATTAACTCACTCAGTACGGCCAGTCCTCTCTTCTCCTCTACACAGACCCCTCGGATGTCCAGTGGGTGTCTGAATGACCCAACCTTTAGCTTCCGACAACAGAATTGTGGTATTCTTTGTCAACATTCATCTCTTCAGAGCCTTCCGCTTAAGAGCCTTCCGCTTGCAATATTTTGATGATGGTAATTGGGGTGAAACGCTGTTAACGTCGTCTCTTTCGCCGTTCGTATGGAAAGAGTTAAAGAATGATGATGCTGGGAGTGTAAAGGATCAGTTTCTGTTTCAGTTTCAGTAGCTCAAGGAGGCGTCACTGCGTTCGGACAAATCCATATACGCTACACCACATCTGCCAAGCAGATGCCTGACCAGCAGCGTAACCCAGCGCGCTTGGTCAGGCCTTGAGAAAAAAAGAAGAAGGTGATAATACTAATACTACTAATAATAATAAATAAATAAAAATGAAATAAAAAAACAATAATGATGATAAATAAGCACATACGTGTAAAACACACACACACACACACACACACACACACACACACACACACACACACACACACACACACACACACACACACTTCCCCTTACCAAGGATTAATGAACAGTAAAGAGCGGTAACTTTCCATGGACATGGGACACAATTTCGAGTCAATGCTGCTTATGCTACCAATCCATTCCATTCCATTCATTCTCCTGCCCGGGATGGGCGTAGAGGAGACATGAGGGACGATTCCGTAGTCAGACGACGCCATCCGGTTCTATCTTCTGCCTGTCGTATCAGCGTAGCGCTATCCATATTGGTCCATTCCTTGATGTTGTCCATCCAGCATTTGGCTTGCCTCCCTCTTCGCCTACCACCCTCTAGCGTTCCCTGTAGAACTGTCTTTTGCAGTGAATTGTGGCGTGTCACATGCCCGAACCATGACAGCTTCCTCCTTTTGACCACTGCTAAGAGTGGTTCCAGTGGACCCGCTAGCATGGTTATTTGGCTCTTGACAAAGTGTGCTACCAATCACACACCGCTAAATAAAAAGATACACTGGAACAAACCCCGACACTTCCTAATACCAGATACTTCCAAATATCATTGATTCATTTTGCAAGCGGCTTTTGCCCCATGTGAAGGGGTGTGCACAGACATCTTCAATCCTGTCATCATAACCTCTTTTTTTTATTCGTCTCAGCGTTATTTTCATTATCTTAAATGCTTCATACGGATAAAGAAACACTTTTAGGACATTATTAGCATCTGAAGTCTTCCAACGACGGACAAGGCGGAGGAGGAAACCTTTCCCAACGGCTGTGAAGGCGGAAGAGGATGACCAAAGGGCAGGGGGAGCTCTTATCCTTGGCTGGAAGTCCTCCTAGGAGACGGAACTTCGAAGAAAAAACCTGCACCTGCCGAGGCCGTTCTACACGTGGCAGTATCTGCACATGTGGGACTCTGAGCGTCGGTAGGCGAGAGAGTGGGGAAGGGACTGCACAACTCCTCTTCACTAAAAAAAAAAGTCACCTGTGCTGGTCAGGCAAAGCTGGACAGGACACGTTGTCAGCACAACAGACAGCAGGATCCCGAAGATGCTACTGTATGGCCAGCTGAAGGAAGGCCACCGTGAACTTGGAAGACCCTGCAAGCGCTTCAAAGACACCTTGAAGACAAACCTCAAAGCCTGTGACATAGACATCGCTTCCTGGGAAACTGATGCCCTCGACCGCTCTCGCTGGAGGATGCTGTGCTCTAGTGGCATAAAGACGTTTGAAAACAAAAGAACGCTGGCCATTAAGGAGAAGCGTGAGCGAAGGAAGCAGGGCTAAACTTCTGGAGACGTTTTCCCTTGTAACACCTGTGGGAAGTGCTGCGCATGCAGAATCGGCCTCTTCTCCCGTATGAGGACACACACCGACAGACAAGCCTGCCTGCCTACTCATCCGTCGGTCCGACGGGAGACTCCATCATTAGCATCTGAAGAGGACACGAGCAATCTGGATCTACAATCAATTATTGAGCTTCAAGCAAACTCTGGGGCAATACATGTGCTACTCTTAGATTCTCACAAATATTACAGGGCAGCATGCAGAGGAGTAAACATATTTGATCTTCTCCGTTTTGGGGGTTTTTGTTGGGGGGCGGGGTTGGTGTTTTTTTTTTTTTTTGTTTTTTGTTTGTTTGTTTTTTAAATATAGTGGACATACTAAATCAATTACGGGGAGAGAGAAAGAGAGACAGACAGACAGACAGACTGACTGACAGACAGACAGACAGAGAGGAGAATGTTAGAGTTTGTACGTGTGTGTGTGTGAAAGAAGGTGTGTGAATGTGTGTGTGAGTGAGTGAGTGAGTGTGTGTGTGTGTGTAATCCTTGTGAGTTTCATGACACCAAAAAGACGTGAAAGTCACACAAAACACTGACAAAATAAAGCCGGTGTCCCCCCTATCTCTCACCTGTAGGCGAACACCTCGTCCTGTGACTGGTCGCCATGGTGACCCGAGGACGCCCGAAGCTGCCGGAGAGAGGCGGAAATGTTGGCGCCGATCTCCCGAGCTTTGCGGAGAGCGTCCACATAATCCGATGACGTTTTCAGAATGGTGTGGTACGTCATGAAATACGTGGCTGTAGGAAGGAGACAAACAATGAAAGGTCTACCAGCCGCCGTGGCCAAGTGGTTAGTGTCACGGACTGACGGCTGGGAGGACGCGGGTTCGAATCCCAGCGGAGGTGGGTTTTTCGGCCCGTGGCCGGCTCCTACCCAGAGTTGAGTGTGCTGTGGGCTTAAATGGGGAGACTGGGACCACACAGTCGAGTGTCATCCACTTCACGGGTGTGTCATTAGAATGTTGCTCTAATTACCTGACCAACACTGCAAGTGTCTGTATCTCTCGGGGCTGGTTAACGCTGGGATATCATTATGATAGGAAGCGTAGAATACAGCCTTGTCATGCAGTCCCAAACCAGAATCGACCTCCTCCTTCATCGTCATCAATGTAAACAAAACAATCTCAAAGTCTGTGGCCTTTCATGCCCTGCTCTCATGGTGACCTCAGTTTCGATACCCCTCCACTTCTGTGCTTGAGTCCTGTCAATGTCTTCAGTGTCGGCAGATTCATGGGGGGGCTGTTGTTTGAGGGACGTGGTGGGGGTCTCCACTCTGGGAGGGACGCTCATTCAGTCTGGCTCCGCGACTAAGCCATTATTGTCGTTAGTAGGTGGCTTAGTAGGTGGTGTCCTAAGTACGTTATATCAAAACTGGTACCACTGAACACTACCGAAGTGTCTCAGCAGCAGTGCAGGGTCTCCTCTGGTGTGTGGTCTCCTGGCGACCTAACATCGATGGTTCCCTGCGGACTGCCGACACTAGAACTGTGACGGACGAACCCGGGTGTGGCCGTGTATTGGGGAATCTAAATGAGCGGCGTGGGAGTAATGCCACTGAAACGGTGCAGATGATAGGGCAGAAAAAAAGGTCTTGGTTGGTTTCTGCTTTCGTAATTTTGTTGTTGTTGTTTATGCGGGTCAGTTTGTTTTATTGTGTTGTTTGTTTGGTCAATGATGACCGGTCTGTCAAAATGTCAGTTGAGCGGTGGCCTAGTGGTAAAGCACCCAACTACAAAGCAAGTGCCCTGGTGGGTTCGAATCTCAAATACGGACCGTGGTTTTTACTCCAACCATTTGTAAAGTACTGGAGTAGAGGTAACGCGTCCGCCTAGGAAGCGAAAAGAATCTGAGCGCACTGGTTCCGTCGAATCTCATCATCCCAAGTATTTTCTCCCCCTCCACTATATGATAGTCAGTCGTGTCCGACTATGACCATCAGAACAGCAGAGGAGGCAACTGTTGTTCCGACTATTTGGGCTAGAATTTGATTATAGTGGAGAGTGTCTTGCCCAAGTTACATCCCCACTCTCTCGGCCAAGAGGGTTTTAGGACAGTCGGCGTTAGGATGGTTCCCAAAGGCCAACTAGCCCTCAAGGCTGCAGCACTTAAGAGCCAGTGCAATTTTGCCTCCTAGTTTGCGAGTCATAGTCCTTCACAAAAAGACTAAGTTGTAAATGGTTTCCCATTGACTGGAGAAACCATTGATCATGCAGCTCTCACCTTGCTGTTGGCCCCCTCCACTAGACCTTGAGATGTGGTCTGGGTGCCTAGTCATTCGGATGAGACGAGAGATAAATCGAGGTCCCGTCTGCAGCATGCAGTTAAGCGCACGTAAAAAACAGCAACTTCTTCTTCTTCAGCGTTCACTCGTATGCACACGAGTGGGCTTTTACGTGCATGACCGTTTTTACCCCGCCATGTAGGCAGCCATACTCCGTTTTCGGGGGTGTGCATGCTGGGTATGTTCTTTTTTCCATAACTCACCGAACGCTGACATGGATTACAGGATCTTTAACGTGCATATTTGATCTTCTGCTTGCATATACACACGAAGGGGGTTCAGGCACTAGCAGGTCTGCACATATGTTGACCTAGTAGTTCGTAAAAATCTCCACCCTTTACCCACCAGGCGCCGTCACTGTAGTTCGAACCCGGGCCCCTCAGATTGACAGTCCAACGCTTTAACCACTCGGCTATTTCGCCCGTCGAAAAACAGCAACAACAAGCCACCCCCAAGAAACCACAGCAACAAAAAGGGGTCATCCGTCCCGGAAAAAAAAAAAATCTTTAGAAAAATTCATTTTGATACCAAAATAAATAATTAACAAATAGTAAGGAGTGGTAACTCTCTCCATTCTCAAGGGACACGACTTCTCGTCAATGCTGCTTAAGCTACCGATTCAGTCCAGCAGGTGAGCTCTGTAGTCTCCCAGGACGAAGAAATGGAATCATCATCATCATCATCATCATCGTCATCATCATCATCATTACCAGCCCCCCACCCCCCGCACCCTCTCATTCTCCTCACTGAATACAGAACAGCAAGTGATCGAGGTCATCTCCCAGGACGAAGAAGCTAAATCTTCATCATCATCATCATCATCATCATCGAAATTAACAAACAATGAGGTCAGGAGAAGAAATGATTAACAAATAGTAAGGAGTGGTAACTCTCTCCATTCACAAGGGACACAACTTCTCGTCAATGCTGCTTAAGCTACCGATTCAGCTAGCACACAGGTAAATAAAAGGTACACTGGAACAAACCCAGACACTTCCTCAAAAAAAAAAAGGAAGCGCCGGGCCTGTCCTTATACCGATCATTTGACATGTGCACACAGCAGCAAAGACAGAAGAAATGTGCAAACACAAATTAGCTTTTATTTTCAAGACCGGCATAGCCTCTTTAATCCCCGAACAAGCCACACAGAACACACGGACAATACAGAACAAACACCACACTTGTAGACAGGGAAAAGAAGAGAGAAAATATATGTGAGTGTCGCCGCACTGTGGCGATGCCCGCGCGCTCTCCCTGGGGGAGAGCAGTCCGAATTTGACACAGAGAAATCTGTTGTGACACAGACATACAGACAGACAGAGATACAGACAGACAGAGTTACAAAGACACACATACAGACACACAGACAGATACAAAGATACAGAGACAGTCAGATACACAGACGCACAGACAGATACACAGACAGATACACAGACACACAGACAGATACACAGACACAGACAGATACACAGACACAGACAGATACGCAGACGCACAGACAGATGCACACAGACAGACACAGATACACACAGACAGACAGATACACAGACAGACAGATACACACAGACAGATACACACACAGATACACAGACACAGACAGATACACAGACAGACAGATACACACAGACAGATACACAGACAGACACACAGACAGATACACAGACAGATCCACACACAGATACACACACAGATACACAGACACAGACAGATACACAGACACACAGACAGATACACAGACACAGACAGATACACAGATGCACAGACAGACACACAGACACAGACAGATACACAGACACAGACAGATACACAGACACAGACAGACCGGAGAACGAACTGACCTCCAACTCGAGTCTTGTTGTCCAGCAACTCCACTGCAGACGCATATGCCGCGTGTCCACTGCACATACACACACACACAGACATACAGACACACACACACACATACATCCTTTCTCTCCTCCCCCCTCTCTCTCTCTCTCGCTCTCCATCTCTCTCTCTCCATCTCTATGTCTGCCACTCTCTAATCTCTATCACTCTCCATCTCTATCACTCTCCATCTCTCTCTCTCTCTCCATCTCTATGTCTGCCACTCTCTAATCTCTATCACTCTCCATCTCTCTCTCCATCTCCCTCCCTCCCTCCCTCTCCACCTCTATCACCCTCCATCTCACACACACACTCTCTCTCTCTCCATCTTTCTCGCTCTCCATCTCTCTCTCTCCCTCTCCCTCTCTCTCTCTCTCCATCCCTAATCTTCCTACCTCTCTGTCCTCGTCATAATACTTCCCTTCACCTCTTCCTAACCATTTTCTTTTTGTTGTTGTTGTTGGTGGTGGTGGTGGTGTTGTTGTTTATCTCTCTCCTCCCTTCCTCCCCCTCCTCTTCCTGACTGGCTCACCCTTTAGCGCAGGGCAGGTAGGTGAGGAAGTCCTCTGCCTCTCTCTCCCTCTCTCCCTCAATTTTCCCTCACTCTCTCTCCTCCCTCCCTCCCCCTCTCCCTTCTTCCTCTCCCTCCCTCCATCTCCCTCATTTTCCCTCCCTCTCTCCCTCCCTCCATCCATCTCCCTCTCTCCCTCCCTCTCCCTCATTTTCCCTCCCTCTCTCTCTCCTTCCTCTCCCTCCATCCATCTCCCTCTCTCCCTCCCTCAATCTCCCTCTTTTTCCCTCCCTCTCCCTCCTCCTCCATCTCCCTCCCTCTCCCTCCCTCCCTTCTCTCCCTCCACCTTCCTCTGCCTCCCCCTCCCTCTCCCTCCATCCATCCCCCTCCTTCTTCTCCCTCCCTCCATCTCCCCCTCTCTCCCTGGTTGGCTAACCCTTTAGAACAGTAGAACAGGCGACGTCGGGGTTGTCCGACAGGAAGTCGGTCAGGAAGTCGATGAAGTCGCTCTGCCTCTCTCCCTCTCCTTCATTTTCACTCACTCTCCCTCCTCCCTCCCTCCCCCTCTTCCTCCTTCTTCTCCCTCCTTCCCAATCTCCCTCTGGCTGGCTCACCCTTTAGCGCAGGGCGATGTCTGGGTTGTCCGACAGGAAGTCGGTCAGGAAGTCGATGAAGTCCTCTGCCTATCTCTCCCTCAATTTTCCCTCACTCTACCGCCTCCCTCCCTCTCCCTCCCTCCAAATCTCCCTCTCTCCCTGGCTGGCTGACCCTTTAGCGCAGGGCAGGTAGGTGAGGAAGTCCTCTGCCTCTCTCTCCCTCATTTTCCCTCCCTCTCTCTCCTTCCTCTCCCTCCCTCCATCTCCCTCATTTTCCCTCCCTCTCCCTCCTTCCTCTCCCTCCTCCCTCTCCCTCCATCCATCTCCCTCATTTTCCCTCCCTCTCCCTCCCTCCCTCCCTCCTCTCCCTCCATCCATCTCCCTCTCTCCCTCATTTTCCCTCCCTCCTTCCTCTCCCTCCATCCATCTCCCTCTCTCCCTCATCTTCCCTCCCTCTCCCTCATTTTCCCTCCCTCCTTCCTCTCCCTCCATCCATCTCCCTCCCTCCCTCATTTTCCCTCCCTCTCCCTCCCTCCCTCCATCCTCTCCCTCCCCCTTCCTCTGCCTCCCCCCTCCCTCTCCCCCCTCTCCCATCCCTCCATCTCCCTCCCTCTCTGCCTGGCTGGCTCACCCTTTAGCGCAGGCGACGTCGAGGTTGTCGGACAGGATTCGGGCAGGAAGTCGATGAAGTCCTCTGCCTATCTCTCCCTCTCCCTCAATTTTCCCTTTCTCTACCGCCTCCCTCCCTCTCCCTCCTTCCCAATCTCCCTCTCTCTCCCGCCTCCCCCCTCTCCCTCCCTCCATCTCCCTCTCTCCCTGGCTGGCTAACCCTGGCTAACAGGTGACGTCTGGGTTGTCCGACAGGAAGTCGGTCAGGAAGTCGATGAAGTCGCTCTACCTATCTCTCCCTCTCCCTCATTTTCCCTCCTCCTCCCTCCCCTCTCTCCCGCTTTCCTCTCCCTCCCTCCATCTCCCTCTCTCCCTCATTTTCAATCGCTCTCTCTCTCCTTCCTCTCCCTCCCTCCATTTCCCTCTCTCCCTCATTTTCCCTCCCTCTCCCTCCTTCCTCTCCCTCCATCCATCTCCCTCATTTCCCCCCTCCTTCCTCTCCCTCCATCCATCTCCCTCTCTCCCTCATTTTCCCTCCCTCTCCCTCCATCCATCTCCCTCTCTCCCTCATCTTCCCTCCCTCTCCCTCATTTTCCCTCCCTCCATCCATCTCCCTCTCTCCCTCATCTTCCCTCCCTCTCCCTCATTTTCCCTCCCTCCTTCCTCTCCCTCCATCCATCTCCCTCTCTCCCTCATTTTCCCTCCCTCCTTCCTCTCCCTCCATCCATCTCCCTCTCTCCCTCATCTTCCCTCCCTCTCCCTCATTTTCCCTCCCTCCTTCCTCTCCCTCCATCCATCTCCCTCTCTCCCTCATTTTCCCTCCCTCTCCCTCCCTCCCTCCATCCTCTCCCTCCCCCTTCCTCTGCCTCCCCCCTCCCTCTCCCCCCTCTCCCATCCCTCCATCTCCCTCCCTCTCTGCCTGGCTGGCTGACCCTTTAGCGCAGGCGACGTCGAGGTTGTCGGGCAGGAAGTCGATGAAGTCCTCTGCCTATCTCTCCCTCTCCCTCAATTTTCCCTCACTCTACCGCCTCCCTCCCTCTCCCTCCCTCCAAATCTCCCTCTCTCTCCCTGGCTGGCTGACCCTTTAGCGCAGGCAATGTCGGGGTTGTCCGACAGGAAGTCGGTCAGGAAGTCGATGAAGTCGCTCTGCCTCTCTCCCTCTCCCTCAATTTTCCCTCCCTCTCCCTCCATCCATCTCCCTCTCTCCCTCATCTTCCCTCACTCTCCCTCATTTTCCCTCCCTCTCCCTCCTTCCTCTCCCTCCCTCCATCTCCCTCTCTCCCTCATTTTCCCTCCCTCTCCCTCCCTCCCTCCCTCCTCTCCCTCCCCCTTCCTCTGCCTCCCCCCTCCATCTCCCTCTCTCCCTGGCTGGCTAACCCTGGCTAACAGGTGACGTCTGGGTTGTCCGACAGGAAGTCGGTCAGGAAGTCGATGAAGTCGCTCTACCTATCTCTCCCTCTCCCTCATTTTCCCTCCTCCTCCCTCCCCTCTCTCCCGCCTTCCTCTCCCTCCCTCCATCTCCCTCATTTTCAATCGCTCTCTCTCTCCTTCCTCTCCCTCCCTCCATTTCCCTCTCTCCCTCATTTTCCCTCCCTCTCCCTCCTTCCTCTCCCTCCATCCATCTCCCTCTCTCCCTCATTTCCCCCCTCCTTCCTCTCCCTCCCTCCATCTCCCTCTCTCCCTCATTTTCCCTCCCTCTCTCTCTCCTTCCTCTCCCTCCATCCATCTCCCTCATCTTCCCTCCCTCTCCCTCATTTTCCCTCCCTCCTTCCTCTCCCTCCATCCATCTCCCTCTCTCCCTCATCTTCCCTCCCTCTCCCTCATTTTCCCTCCCTCCTTCCTCTCCCTCCATCCATCTCCCTCATTTTCCCTCCCTCTCTCCCTCCTTCCTCTCCCTCCCTCCATCTCCCTCCCTCATTTCCCCCTCCCTCTCCCTCATTTTCCCTCCCTCCTCTCCCTCCACCCATCTCCCTCATTTTCCCTCCCTCTCCCTCCCTCCCTCCTCTCCCTCCCCCTTCCTCTGCCTCCCCCCTCCCTCTCCCCCCTCTCCCATCCCTCCATCTCCCTCCCTCTCTGCCTGGCTGGCTGACCCTTTAGAACAGGCGACGTCTGGGTTGTCCGACAGGAAGTCGGGCAGGAAGTCGATGAAGTCGCTCTACCTATCTCTCCCTTTCCCTCAATTTTCCCTCCCTCTCCCTCCATCCATCTCCCTCTCTCCCTCATCTTCCCTCCCTCTCCCTCATTTTCCCTCCCTCTCCCTCATTTCCCCTCCCTCCTTCCTCTCCCTCCCTCCATCTCCCTCTCTCCCTCATTTTCCCTCCCTCTCCCTCCATTCTCTCCCTCCCCCTTCCTCTGCCTCCCCCCTCCATCTCCCCCCTCTCCCTCCCTCCATCTCCCTCTCTGCCTGGCTGGCTCACCCTTTAGAACAGGTGACGTCTGGGTTGTCCGACAGGAAATCGGTCAGGAAGTCGATGAAGTCGCTCTACCTATCTCTCCCTCTCCCTCATTTTCCCTCCTCCTCCCTCCCCTCTCTCCCGCCTTCCTCTCCCTCCCTCCATCTCCCTCTCTCCCTCATTTTCAATCGCTCTCTCTCTCCTTCCTCTCCCTCCCTCCATTTCCCTCTCTCCCTCATTTTCCCTCCCTCTCCCTCCTTCCTCTCCCTCCATCCATCTCCCTCATTTCCCCCCTCCTTCCTCTCCCTCCATCCATCTCCCTCTCTCCCTCATTTTCCCTCCCTCTCCTTCCCTCCCTCCATCCTCTCCCTCCCCCTTCCTCTGCCTCCCCCCTCCATCTCCCCCCTCTCCCATCCCTCCATCTCCCTCCCTCTCTGCCTGGCTGGCTGACCCTTTAGCGCAGGCGACGTCGAGGTTGTCGGACAGGATTCGGGCAGGAAGTCGATGAAGTCCTCTGCCTATCTCTCCCTCTCCCTCAATTTTTCTTCACTCTACCGCCTCCCTCCCTCTCCCTCCCTCCAAATCTCCCTCCCTCTCTGCCTGGCTGGCTAACCCTTTAGAACAGGTGACGTCGGGGTTGTCCGACAGGAAGTCGGTCAGGAAGTCGATGAAGTCGCTCTGCCTCTCTCCCTCTCCCTCAATTTTCCCTCACTCTCCCTCCTCCTCCCTCCCATCTCTCCCTCCTTCCTCTCCCTCCTTCCCAACCTCGCTCTCTCCCTGGCTGCCTCACCCTTTAGCGCAGGCGATGTCGGGATTGTCGGACAGGAAGTCGGGCAGGTAGGTGAGGAAGTCCTCTGCCTGGGGACGTCCGTCCACGAAGGGCTGCACGTCGCACTTCAAGCACCCTGCGTTCTTCGCTGCCATCATCGTCATCATAGTCATCTTCATCATCATCGTCTGTCGTCATCATCATTATTATCGTCGTCATCATAATCGTCACCATCACCGTCATCACCATCATCATCATCGTCGTCATCTTCATCGCCATCGTCGGTGTCGTCTTTGTGTTTGTGCCTTCATCGGTTGTCATCGTTTGTCGTCGCCGTCGTTGTTATCATCATCATCATCATCATCGCTATCATCATGAACCTCATCATCATCGTTCTCGCCGTCATTCTAACCATCATCAGCAGCATCGTCAGAGTCGCTGTTGTCATTGTTCGTGCATACATCTATTTTATTTTATTTTATTTTTTTTAAAAATTTTATTATTATTATCATTACTACTACCTTTTTTATATCATAATTATTATTTATTTATTTATGTAAGCTTATCTATTATTTCTATTATTTATT
>NC_134908.1:16928167-16938167 GCF_041734735.1 Babylonia areolata
ACAAAAGGGTTGTTCCTGGCAAAATTCTGTAGAAAAATCCACTATGATAGGAAAAACAAATAAAACTGCAAGCTGGGAAAAAAAAAAAAGTGTGGCGCTGTAGTGTAGCGACGCGTTCTCCCTGGGGAGAGCACCCCGAATTTCACACAGAGAAATCTGCTGTGATAAAAAAAAAAAAAGAAAGAAAAAAGAAATACAAATACAAATATATAAACTTTTGACGCCCATCGAACAAACAACTGAACAAAAATAACCCTCACCTCGGTGACACGTTCACGAATCTGCTTGGTGTCTGGATCCACCCAGGGTAGGGTTCTCTTCGGGTAGACGTAGCGGCTGTGGTCGGGGGCGCACGTGAAGTAGCAGTAGACGTTGAGGAAGTTGTGCAGGCAGGACGGGCACCTGCCGAAGGACTGCACGGGCACCGCGATGTTGTCGGACAGAGTCACCATCTGATCGTCGGAGCAGCACGTCACAGTGGTCGCTCCTGTGCCACGACACAGGCATGGCCATGGCCATGGGTTTGGTTTTAATAATCTTTAATTATTCAACAATACACATGATTACAATGCAATGAATGACAAAAGAGCATCAACAAGCTTAAAGCTTATACTGTGCTCACAACGTTGCACTTCAATTTTATCATGACGGCTGATGAACCATATTATGACTTGTATCAAATAACATTCATAAACAGTAAGTAATGAAATAATGAAATAAAACAAATAAGCAAACAGTACATAATATAGTAAAATAATGCTAATATCAATATTAACATGAGATTAAATTTATTATCACCAAAGTAATTGGCCTAATAGAAGAAAAACACGAAGAAGAAGAAGAAAATTTAGAAGAATGGAGGGTAAGGTGGTGGATGAGGGGGAACAGATGGGAGAGGAGAAATTCTAACAGATCATTGGCCAATCCATTCACTTTGAATATTTGGTCAGTCAAATAAATTCAATTATGGGTTTGGGGTTTAGGGTTTGGGCTGCGTTGCGTTGGGTTGTGTTGTGTTGTGTTAAGCTGGGTTGGGTAGAGTTGGGTTCGGTTGGGTTTGGGTGGGTTTGGATTTGGTTTTGGTTGGGTTGGTTTGGGTTTGGGTTTGCGTCGCGTTGGGTCGTGTTGTGTTGTGTTAAGCTTGGTTGGGTAGAGTTGGGTTTGGGTGGGTTTGGGTGGGTTTGGATTTGGATTTGGTTGGGTTGGCTTGGGTTTGGGTTTGGGGTTTGGGGTTTAGGGTTTGGGCTGGGTTGCGTTGGGTCGTGTTGTGTTAAGCTGGGTTGGGTAGAGTTGGGTGGGTTTGGGTTTGGGTTTGGATTGGGTTGGGTTGGTTTGGGTTTGGGTTGCGTTGCGTTGTGTCGTGTTGTGTTGTGTTAAGCTGGGTTGGGAAGAGTTGGGTTGGGTTGGGTTTGGGTGGTTTTGGATTTGGATTTGGTTGGGTTGGTTTGGGTTTGGGTTTGCGTTGCGTTGGGTCGTGTTGTGTTGTTAAGCTGGGTTGGGTTGAGTTGGGTTGAGTTGTGTTAAACCGGGTTGGGTTGAGTTGGGTTGAGTTGGGTTTGGGTGGGGTGGGTTTGGATTTGGATTGGGTTGGGTTGGTTTGGGTTTGGGCTTGGGTTTGGGTTTGCGTTGCGTCGCGTTGGGTCGTGTTGTATTGTTAAGCTGGGTTGGGTTGAGTTGGGATGGGGTGGGTTTGGGTTTGGATTTGGATTTGGTTGGGTTGGTTTGGGTTTGGGTTTGGGTTTGGGTTTGCGTTGCGTTGCGTTAGGTCGTGTTGTGTTGTGTTAAGCTAGGTTGAGTTGAGTTGGGTTGGGTTGGGTTTGGGTGGGTTTGGATTTGGATTGGGTTGGGTTGGTTTGGGTTTGGGTTTGCGTTGGGTTGCGTTGGGTCGTGTTGTGTTGTGTTAAGCTGGGTTGGGAAGAGTTGGGTTGGGTTGGGTTTGGGTGGTTTTGGATTTGGATTTGGTTGGGTTGGTTTGGGTTTGGGTTTGCGTTGGGTTGCGTTGGGTCGTGTTGTGTTGTGTTAAGCTTGGTTGGGTAGAGTTGGGTTTGGGTTTGGATTTGGATTTGGTTGGGTTGGTTTGGGCTTGGGTTTGCGTTGCGTCGGGTCGTGTTGTATTGTTAAGCTGGGTTGGGTTGAGTTGGGTTGGGTTGGGTTTGAATTTGGTTGGGTTGGTTTGGGTTTGGGTTTGGGTTGCGCTGCGTTGGGTCGTGTTGTGTTGTGTTGTGTTGTGTTAAGCTGGGTTGGGTAGAGTTGGGTTGGGTTGGGTTTGGGTGGGTTTGGATTTGGATTTGGTTGGGTTGGTTTGGGTTTGGGTTTGGGTTTGGGGTTTGGGTTTGGGTTGCGTTGCGTTGGGTCGTGTTGTGTTGTGTTAAGCTGGGTAGGGTTGAGTTGGGTTGGGTTGGGTTTGGATTTGGATTTGGTTGGGTTGGTTTGGGTTTGCGTTGCGTTGCGTTGGGTCGTGTTGTGTTGTTAAGCCGGGTTGGGTTGAGTTGGGTTGGGTTGGGTTTGGGTGGGTTTGGATTTGGATTGGTTTGGGTTGGGTTGGTTTGGGTTTGGGTTGGGTTGCGTTGGGTCGTGTTGTGTTGTGTTAAGTTGGGTTGGGTTGGGTTGGGTTGGTTTGGGTTTGGGTTTGCGTTGGGTTGCGTTGGGTCGTGTTGTGTTGTTAAGCCGGGTTGGGTAAAGTTGGGTTGGGTTTAGGTGGGTTTGGATTTGGATTTGGTTGGGTTGGTTTGGGTTTGGGTTTGCGTTGCGTCGCGTTGGGTCGTGTTGTGTTGTGTTAAGCCGGGTTCGGTAGAGTTGGGTTGGGTTGGGTTTGGGTTGGTTTGTGTTTGGGGTTTGGGTTTGGGTTGCGTTGCGTTGGGTCGTGTTGTGTTGTGTTAAGCTGGTTTGGGTAGAGTTGGGCGGGTTTGGGTTTGGATTTGGATTGGTTTGGGTTGGTTTGGGTTTGGGTTTGCGTTGCGTTAGGTCGTGTTGTGTTGTGTTAAGCTAGGTTGAGTTGGGTTGGGTTGGGTTTGGGTGGGTTTGGGTTTGGGGTATGGGTTTGGGTTTGGGCTGCGTTGCGTTGGGTCGTGTTGTGTTGTGTTAAGCTGGGTTGGGTTTGGGCGGGTTTGGGTTTGGATTTGGTTGTGTTGGTTTGGGTTGGGTTTGGGTTGCGTTGCGTTGGATCGTGTTGTGTTGTGTTGTGTTGTGTTAAGCTGGGTTGGGTTGGGTTGGTATGGGGTGGGCTGGATTGGTTTGGGTCTGGGTTTGGGTTGGGTTTGGTTTGGGTGGGGTGGGTGGGGTTGTGCTGTGCAGTGTTAGTTGGGTTGGGGTGAGTTGGCTGGGTTGGGTTAGGTTGGGTCGTGTTGCATTGTGTTAAGCTGGGTTGGGTTGGTGTGGGTTGTACTGTGTTGGGCTGGGGTGGAGTGGGTTGGTTTGGGTTGGGTTTGAGTTGGGTTGGGCTGCGTTGCGTTGGGTAGGGTCGTGTTGTGTTGTGTTAAGCTGGGTTGGGTTGGGTTGGGTTGGGTTGGGTTGTGTTGTGCTGTGCTGTGTTAGTGGGGTTGGGGTGGGTTGGGGTGAGTTGGCTGGGTTGGGTTAGGTTGGGTCGTGTTGCATTGTGTTAAGCTGGGTTGGTTGGGTTGTGTTAGTTGCGTTGGGTTGGGTTGGGTTGTGCTGTGCTGTTAGCTGTTTTGGGCTGGGTTGTGTTGTGTTGTGTTAAGCTGAGTTGGATAGGGTTGTGCTGTGCTACGTTAGCTGCGTTAACTGGGTTGGGTTGGGTTGGAATGGGTTGTATCAAGCTGGGATGGGCTGGGTTAGGTTGGAAAGGGTTGTGTTGCGTTGTGTTGTCTTGAACTGGGTTGCGTTGGGTTGGGTTGTGCTGTTTTGTGTCGTGTTGTGCTGTGCTATGTTGGTTGCGTTAGCTAATAGGTGAGGTTGAGTTGTGCTGTGCTGTGTTGTGCCGTGTGAACTGTGTCGTGATGGGTTGTGTTGGGTTGGGTTAGGTTGAGTTGTGCCGTGTTGGGGGTACGTATAATTAAATAAATAAATAAATACATAAAGACAGACAGACAGAGAGAGAAAGAGAGAGAGAGGGAGAGAATGCAATGTATGCACTCAGAACCTATGCACCATGCAGAAGCTAAAATGTCGATAACTGACTGTCAATACTATCACAATGACCAACAGGAAGAAACCATAATCATGACATACCCTGTCTTATCACAATTATCAACAGAAACAAACCATAGCACAGACCTTATCACAATTATCAACAGGAAGAAACCATAGCACAGACCTTATCACAATTATCAACAGGAACAAACCATAGCACACACCTCATCTTATCACCATTATCAACAGGAACAAACCATAGCACAGACCTTATCACAATTATCAACAGGAACAAACCATAGCACACACCTCATCTTATCACCATTATCAACAGGAACAAACCATAGCACACACCTCACCTTATCACAATTATCAACAGGAACAAACCATAGCACACACCTCATCTTATCACCATTATCAACAGGAACAAACCATAGCACACACCTCACCTTATCACAATTATCAACAGGAACAAACCATAGCACACACCTCACCTTATCACAATTATCAACAGGAACAAACCATAGCACAGACCTTATCACAATTATCAACAGGAACAAACCATAGCACAGACCTTATCACAATTACATACAGGAACAAACCATAGCACACACCTCATCTTATCACCATTATCAGCAGGAAGAAACAAGAGCACAGACCTTCATACAAGTCGGGACACAAGTCTTTGTACAGCTGCAGAGCACGTGCAGTCTGGAATGGCCTGGCAGTACCGTTGTAGTGACAGTTGAGCGGCTTTCCAGTCGTGGGGTCATTGCCGCACTGGCCGTACCAAATGCAGTGGCCTGTGTCTCCCTGTGGTAAGCATAGATAAATGAAGATGTGAATCACCCCCCGAAAGCGGAGGATGGCTGCCTACATGGCGGGGTAAAAACGGTCATACACGAAAAAAGCCCACTCGCGTACATACGAGTGAACGTGGGAGTTGCAGCCCACGAACGAAGAAGAAGACTATTTGAACAAATGAATAGATGAATAAATAAATAAATTAATTA
This sequence comes from Babylonia areolata, assembly GCF_041734735.1. Taxonomy (NCBI): domain Eukaryota; kingdom Metazoa; phylum Mollusca; class Gastropoda; order Neogastropoda; family Buccinidae; genus Babylonia; species Babylonia areolata. The sequence goes on from NC_134908.1 coordinate 16,933,270, forward strand.
ATTAATTGATAACTACTACTACCACAACTTCTACTACTACTACAACTTCTGATACTACTGCTACAACAACAACAACAACAACAACTACTACTACTACTACTACTACTACTACTACTACTACTACTAGTGGAGTGTGTGGGATGGCATAGAGGTAACGCGTCCGCCTAGGAAGCGAGAGAATATCGAGCGCGCTGGTTCGAATTACGGCTCAGCCGCCGATATTTTCTCCCCCTCCACTAGACCTTGAGTGGTGGTCTGGACGCTAGTCATTCGGATGAGACGATAAAGCCAGGTCCCGTGTGCAGCATGCACTTAGCGCACGTAAAAGAACCCACGACAACAAAAGGGTTGTTCCTGGCAAAATTCTGTAGAAAAACCCTCTTCGACAGGAAAAAAAAATAAAACTGCACGCAGGAAAAAATACAAAAAAATAGGTGGCGCTGTAGTGTAGCGATGCGCTCTCCCTGGGGAGAGCACCCCGAACTCCACACAGAGAAATCTGTTGTGATAAAAAGAAATACAAATACAAATCCAAATACTACAACTACTACTTATGATCTTTGATAGTCAGTCGTGTCCGACTATGACCATCAGAACAGCAGAGGAGGCAACTGCTATCCTGACTATATGGGCTAGAATTTGATTATGATGGAGAATGCCTATCTCCACTCCCTCGACCAAGGGTGTTCCAGGACAGTCGACGTTGGGATTGTTCCCAAAGGCCTACTAGCCAACAATGGTAACAATAATGACGATAATGATGGTGATGATTATAATCGCTTCTTCCATTCGCTGTTCCCTCACGGAGAGGTTCCAGTCACCCAACGAATTATAGATAGTTTCAGTTTCAGTTTCAGTTTCAGTAGCTCAAGGAGGCGTCACTGCGTTCGGACAAATCCATATACGCTACACCACATCTGCCAAGCAGATGCCTGACCAGCAGCGTAACCCAACGCGCTTAGTCAGGCCTTGAGAAAAAATATATATATATATAAAAAATAAAATAAAATAAAATAAAGGTGAATAAATAATAGATAAGCTTACATAAATAAATAAATAAATAAATAAATAATAACTATGATATAAAAAAGGTAGCAGTAATAATAATAATATATAAAAATAATAATAAATAAATAAATTATAGATAACAGAAAGAAACAACAATGGTACAGAAGAAACAGACAACAATCAATCACTAACAGCGATCCACAAAGTACATGTTACAAAAAAGGAAGAGAGAACAATAATAATATATTTGTATTTGTATTTCTTTTTTATCACAACAGATTTCTCTGTGTGAAATTGCTCTCGCCAGGGAGAGCGCGTCGCTATACTACAACGCCACCCTTTTTTCTTTTTTTGTATTTTTTCCTGCATGTAGTTATATTTGTTTTTCCTATCGAAGTGGACTTTTCTTCAGAATTTTGCCAGGAACAACCCTTTTGTTGCCGTGGGTTCTTTTACGTGCGCTAAGTGCATGCTGCATACGGGACCTCGGTTTATCGTCTCATCCGATTGACTAGCGCCCAGACCACCACTCAAGGTCTAGTGGAGGGGAGAAAATATCGGCGGCTGAGCCGTGATTCGAACCAGCTCGCTCAGATTCTCTCGCTTCCTATGCGGACACGTTACCTCTGGGCCATCACTCCACTATGAATATATATGAGAAAAAAGTGTAAAAATCAAGCACGAAGATATATTCACCGTGTGTGTGTGTGTGTGTGTGTGTGTGTGTGTGTGTGTGTGTGTGTTTCAATCAAAAACGGCAGTTATTTATCTATTTTTGTAAAAGAAAACAGAAAGCACGCACAACGACAAAAAAAAACAAAACCCACAAAAACAAAAAAACTTACCAAAACAAAACTGTTTGCGGCGATGGATGCGAAGCAGACGACAAGATACACCACCTTAATCATTTTCACACTTTAGAGAGCGCCAATGTCCCGGAAGTAAAGACTTTTTCTGTAGTTTTTTTGTTGTTGTTTGTTTGTTTGTTTGTTTTGTTTGTTGTTGTTTTGTTTGTTTGTTTGTTTGTTTGGTTTTGTTTTGTTTTTTTGTGTTTTTTTGTGTGTTTTTTAATGTAACACCATCAAAGAAACATGAGACGTATAACAAGGGGAAGCAAAAAGCAACCGTGTGTCCAAATTACCACAAGCAACTGAAAGGTGACCCGAACTTCAAATCAGCGGCTGAATTCTAATCCACTCGTTGGCCGCTTCATTCATTCCTCTGTTTGACCAGCATCGGTTTGCCCTCCCCCTTCAAATTTTGGTCCCCTGCGTAAATCTGGTGTTAACTGACAGGTGCAGAATAGCTCTGTTGAGAGAGAGAGAGAGGGGGGGAGAGGGAGGGAGGGAGGGAGGGAGAGAGTGGGGGGAAGGAGAGAGAGGGGCTGAGAGAGATTGGGATGTATATATATATATATATATATATAGAGAGAGAGAGAGAGAGAGAGAGAGAGAGAGAGAGAGAGAGATGGGGTGGAGAAGAAGAAGGAGGAGGAGGAGGAACAAGAAGAAGAAGGAGGAGGAGGAGAAGAAGAAGAAGATGATGATGAAGAAGAAGAATCAAATACCTGTTCTCCTTTTTCCTTTATTTTATTCTCTCTCTTTTTTTTTAATGGTCTCTTTTTCTTCTTCTTTTTTTTTTTTTTTTTTTTTTTTTTTTTGTCTTTTTTTCAAATAGATTGTAGATGCATAGACTTTCAACGGAGGGAGGAGTCGGTAATAACGTGAACAATAATGTTGACAACAACAACACCACCAACAACAACAGAACAGCAATTGAGTGAATGATTAAAAATAAACACCTGGGGGGTAATTCTGAGGCGGGAGGTGCGCCAAAACAACACACCCCATGGTGTGATCAGGTGAGGGAAAGAAAGATAAGAGGGTTGGGCAGAGGACGGTCATCTATGTGGGTGGTGTGTAAAACACTGGGTTGTGTTAAACACTGCAGTATGTAAAACACTGATGTGATGGTGGATGTGAAAATATTGATGTGTTTGTTGTGTGTAAACCATTGACGTCTGTAAAACGCTGATGTGTTTGTTGTGTGTAAACCATTGATGTCTGTAAAACGTTGGTGTGTTTGTTGTGTGTAGACCATTGATCTCTTTAAAACGTTATGTGTTTGTTGTGTGTAAACCATTGATGTCTGTAAAACGTTGGTGTGTTTGGTGTGTGTAAACCATTGATGTCTGTAAAACGTTGGTGTGTTTGGTGTGTGTAAACCATTGATGTCTGTAAAACGTTGGTGTGTTTGGTGTGTGTAAACCATTGATGTCTGTAAAACGTTGATGTGTTTGTTGTGTGTAAACCATTGATGTCTGTAAAACGTTGATGTGTTTGTTGTGTGTAAAATACTGATGTCTGTAAAACGTTGGTGTGTTTGTTGTGTGTAGACCATTGATCTCTTTAAAACGTTGATGTGTTTGTTGTGTGTAAAATATTGATGTCTGTAAAACGTTGGTGTGTTTGTTGTGTGTAGACCATTGATCTCTTTAAAACGTTGATGTGTTTGTTGTGTGTAAAATATTGATGTCTGTAAAACGTTGATGTGTTTGTTGTGTGCAAAATATTGATGTCTGTAAAACGTAGATTTGATTGGTGTGTGTAGACCATTGATGTCTTTAAAACGTTGATGTGTTTGGTACATGTAAACCATCGATGATGTGTTCAGTGTATGTCAAACATTGATGTCTGTAAAACGTTGTGTTGAGTAGTTAAAGCGTTCGACTTTCAATCTGAGGGTCCCGGATTCGAATCGCGGTGACGGCGCCTGGTGGGTAAAGGGTGGAGATTTTTTTTCCCATCTCCCAGGTCAACAAATGTGCAAACCTGCTTGTGCCTGAACCCCCTTCGTGTGTATACGGCAAGCAGAAGCTCAAATGCGCACGTTAAAGATCCTGTAATCCATCTCAGTGTTCGGTGGGTTATGGAAACAAGAACATACCCAGCATGCACAAACCCCCGAAAACGGAGTATGGCTGCTAACATTGCGGGGTAAAAACGATTATACACGTAAAAGCCCACTCGTGTACATACGAGTGAACGTGGGAGTTGCAGCCCACGAACGAGAAAGTTCCCAAACTGACTTTCTTTCTTTCTTTCTTTCTTTCTTTCTTTCTTCCTGTCTGTCTATCTGCCTGTCTTTCTGTCTGTCTATCTATCTTTCTTTCTTTCTTTTCATTCTTTCAATACGCCTCACAGTGAGTACATCTTTGACTAGGTTCCCAAACTGACTTGTTTTTTTGTTTGTTTTTTTTTTCTTCTTAATTTCCTTCTTTCTTTCTTTCTTTCTGTTTGTCTATCTGTCTGTCTGTCCTTCTTTCATTCTTTCTTTTTTTTTCCTTATCGTTCTTGCTTGGTTGTTTCAATTCACCTCACAGCGAGTCGATCAATGAGTTCGTTCCTAATTTGGCTTCTTTCTTTCCTTCCGCTTTCTGTCTTTCTGTCTTTCTTTCTTTCTGTCTTTTTGCCTCTCTCTCTTTCTTTCTTTCTTTCTTTCCCTGTCTTCCTTCATTTACTTTCCTCTCCTTCTATGCTTGATCATTTCAATACGCCTCATTGTGAGACGATTGATGAGTTCGTTCTGAAACTGACTTTCTTTCTTTCTTTCTTTCTTTCTTTCTGTCCGTCTGTCTGTCTGTCTGTCTTTCTTTACTTTTCTTTCTTTTCTTTTCTTTTCGTTCCTGATTGTTTGTTTCAATTCGCCTCACAGTGAGTTGATCAGTATGCGTTCGTTCCTGATTGTTTGTTTCAATTCGTCTCACAGTGAGTTGATCAGTATGTGTCCGTTCCTGATTGTTTGTTTCAATTCACCTCACAGTGAGTTGATCAGTATGCGTTCGTTCCTGATTGTTTGTTTCAATTCGTCTCACAGTGAGTTGATCAGTA
>NC_134908.1:16945667-16983167 GCF_041734735.1 Babylonia areolata
GCTTGTGGAGAGAGAGAGAGAGAGAGAGAGAGAGAGGAGAGGGTGGGAAAAGGAGACAGAGAGAGAGAGGAGTGGGTGGGAAAAGGAGACAGAGAGAGGGAGAGAGAGAGAGGGAGAGGAGTGAGTGGGAAAAGGAGAGAGACAGATAGAAAGACACAGAGAGAGAGGAGTGAGTGGGAAAAGGAGACAGAGAGAGAGGAGTGAGTGGGAAAAGGAGAGAGAGAGAGAGAGAGAGAGGAGTGAGTGGGAAAAGGAGAGAGAGAGGAGTGAGTGGGAAAAGGAGAGAGAGAGAGAGAGGAGTGAGTGGGAAAAGGAGAGAGAGAGAGAGAGGAGTGAGTGGGAAAAGGAGAGAGAGAGAGAGAGGAGTGAGTGGGAAAAGGAGAGAGAGAGAGAGAGGAGTGAGTGGGAAAAGGAGAGAGAGAGAGGAGTGAGTGGGAAAAGGAGACAGAGAGAGAGAGGAGTGAGTGGGAAAAGGAGAGACAGAGAGAGGAGTGCGTGGGAAAAGGAGACAGAGAGAGAGAGGAGTGAGTGGGAAAAGGAGAGAGAGAGAGAGAGGAGTGAGTGGGAAAAGGAGAGAGAGAGAGGGGAGTGAGTGGGAAAAGGAGAGAGAGAGAGAGAGAGGAGTTAGTGGGAAAAGGAGAGAGAGAGAGAGAGAAGTGAGTGGGAAAAGGAGACACAGAGAGAGAGGAGTGAGTGGGAAAAGGAGAGAGAGAGAGAGAGGGGGGAGTGAGTGAGAAAAGGAGAGAGAGAGAGAGAGGAGTGAGTGGAAAAGGAGAGAGAGAGAGAGAGAAGTGAGTGGGAAAAGGAGAGAGAGAGAGAGGAGTGAGTGGGAAAAGGAGAGAGAGAGAGAGGAGTGAGTGGGAAAAGGAGAGAGAGAGAGAAGTGAGTGGGAAAAGGAGAGAGAGAGAGAGAGGAGTGAGTGGGAAAAGGAGAGAGAGAGAGAGAAGTGAGTGGGAAAAGGAGACACAGAGAGAGAGGAGTGAGTGGGAAAAGGAGAGAGAGAGAGAGAGAGGGGAGTGAGTGGGAAAAGGAGAGAGAGAGAGAGGAGTGAGTGGGAAAAGGAGAGAGAGAGAGAGAGAAGTGAGTGGAAAAGGAGAGAGAGAGAGAGGAGTGAGTGGGAAAAGGAGAGAGAGAGAGAGGAGTGAGTGGGAAAAGGAGAGAGAGAGAAGTGAGTGGGAAAAGGAGAGAGAGAGAGAGAGGAGTGAGTGGGAAAAGGAGAGAGAGAGAGAGAGAGAGAGAGAGAGAAGTGAGTGGGAAAAGGAGAGAGAGAGAGGAGTGAGTGGGAAAAGGAGAGAGAGAGAGAGAGAGAGAGAGAGAGGAGTGAGTGGGAAAAGGAGAGAGAGAGAGAGGAGTGAGTGGGAAAAGGAGACAGAGAGAGAGAGAGGAGTGAGTGGGAAAAGGAGACAGAGAGAGAGAGAGAGGAGTGAGTGGGAAAAGGAGACAGAGAGAGAGGAGTGAGTGGGAAAAGGAGAGAGAGAGAGAGAGAGAGAGAGAGGAGTGAGTGGGAAAAGGAGACAGAGAGAGAGGAGTGAGTGGGAAAAGGAGAGAGAGAGAGAGAGAGGAGTGAGTGGGAAAAGGAGAGAGAGAGAGGAGTGAGCGGGAAAAGGAGACAGAGAGAGAGAGAGGAGTGAGTGGGAAAAGGAGACAGAGACACACAGAGAGAGAAAGAGAGAGAGAGAGAGGAGTGAGTGGGAAAAGGAGAGAGAGAGAGAGAGGAGTGAGTGGGAAAAGGAGAGGGAGAGAAAGAGAGGAGTGAGTGGGAAAAGGAGAGAGAGAGAGAGATACCTAAGGATTTTGGTGTCAACATTCTATCAACAAAATACCTAAGGATTTTGGTGTCTATATTCTATCAGCAGAATACCTAGGGATTTTGGTGTCTACATTCTATCAAGAGAATACCTCAGGATTTTTATGTCAACATCTATCAACAGAATACCTCAGGATTTTGGTGTCAACATTCTATCTTTACCAGTCCGATCTGTGGTGATTTAGAGACATGATCGATACTGTGTGTAGTTCGTAATGAAAGGTAAGCCCCTCACCAATAATAATCGAGCCTACAAACCTTGCAGCGATCGTCACAGGTCAACCATCACCACCTTCCCTCCGTGACAGGCGATCCACAGGTGACGGTCAAAATCACTGGCCAACCGGACAGCTCTGTCCAGGTTCAGGGGCCCCAGATCCAGGTAACGGACAAAGCGGCAGTCATCCCTGTGGTCAACGATGTGGATTCGGTCGTCATGCCAGACCAATACCAGCAAGACTTCCTGTCCATCAATCTGGCAGAAGCGAGCATCGGCTGGATAGTCCTGTGGACTGTAGTTGGAACGCTGTTGCCAAACCGGGGTGCACACATCCACCCTGGCGTTGTGACGGTAAATGAATGCAAAGAATTGTTCATCTGCGGAAACATGTTTCAAACTGCTTTGCAATGGTTGTAATTCATTAAACACCACTCCTTGATTTGTGCATTCAACTGTTTTTCTTCCGAACATATCTTTCGCATATTGGAGTCCCACGTTAAACACTGAGTAAGTAGGGCTATAATCATCATATTTTGTTGCAAAATGGCGATTGCCTGTTGCACATGAAATAATACTTTCAAAGTGTGTCGGAATCTCTGTAGTGATGCGATTCCCATCAGGACTGAATAAGTGTACATCCTTTCTCCAAAGCGGTCTTAGCATTGTGATGTCATCATGAATGCAGACAAGTTCGACAGAACAATACACAGGCACGTCATCCACACCTGTCAGCAACTTTCCCTCTGCATCATACAGCTCCATAACTCTGCAGCCAGTGCCGGCACTGCGATAGATCCACAGTCGTCCATCACTGATGGGACATAGGGCTAAAACGAATGATGATTTCTTCACGTTACATATCTCTCTTGGTGCCTTCTTCTTCTCCATCCCTTAGGAGTACGATGATGGCTGTACTTCAGCGCATACTTTCTTTTCTTTCTTTCTTTCTTTTGCGTTCGACAGCTACAGTACGCAGTCAGGGTCGAAGTCCGAGGGATGCCACAAACTCGGACGTCCGGTGAAGATCGGCTGCCGTCCCCCAGAGCTTGGTGTTGAGGTCAGCACCCCCAGGCCATGACTGCTGCCACATCTTCTCATACAGGGAGCAGTCTTGGAGAATATGGGATGGGGTCTGGTCAGCCTGGCCGCAATCACACATGGATGTGGCTGCCACTCCAATCCTCTTCAGGTGTGCTCGGAGGCCGCAGTGTCCTGTGCGAAGGTGGTAGATGGTAGCTTCAGCGCATACAAAACTCTGCTGCCGGGCTCGTCCTCAGAAAGAAAAGATCTGAGCACATCACTCCTCTCAGTTTTGCAACATCTCTATTGGCTCCCTGTCTCACATAGAATAAAGTATAAGATCAGCACTCTATGTTATAAATGTATTCACAAATCTGTCCCTTCCTATCTTTGTGGCTGCCTTCACCTCCACACTCCACGTCGCTCTCTTCGATCGGCTTCGGATCCACAATGTTTACGCATACCCAGATTCAAACACTCCACTGTTTGACGACGTTCTTTCTCTGTCTCTGGACCTAATAATTGGAATGAACTTCCTCTTTCGCTTCGTCAGGTCTCCGCACTCAGCTCTTTCAAGTCTGGCCTTAAAACCCACCTCTTCACAAAATAGCCTCCCTTCTCTGCCTCTTCCTTGTCTTCAGTTTCTTCAGTTTTAGAGTTACGCATGCGTATGACTGGTGTGAAAGCGCTTAGATTTGTCTCTGCACAAGATTCAGCGCTATATAGATACTATAAATACTATCATCATTATTATTATCAAAAGTTATTATTATTACTGATTCCAGGAGCCCAACAGAGGTAGGTAACTGAAGCTGGTTGACTGCAGTCGGTATATATACAGTGCCGTGCTTTACACGGGATGCTGGGATGTCTCCGTCTGAAACACACACTTACTCGTGGCGTGTCTCAGTGGCTGACCTCAGTATGGTATTGTTTTATCATCTCCCGTAATCTATGATTATACTTTGAACCCCACCGTAATCTACACACGTTGTACTCTACCGTATGTCTATATATATATTTGTATGCATTGTGTCGTAGGTGTCAGACCACTCACTTCCATGGTAGGTGGCTCTGGGGTCAAATTCCATACAACGATGTTGTTCAGTCTTCTGTTAACTCTCGTTTCATCTGCCTGAGCAGTTACTTACCATTGAGATACCTTCACCAACTGATGTAGGTCTTGTTCGACGAATTCGACGGGCGCAATAGCCGAGTGGTTAAAGCGTTGGACTGTCAATCTGAGGGTCCCGGGTTCGAATCACGGTGACAGCGCCTGGTGGGTAAAGGGTGGAGATTTTTACGATCTCCCAGGTCAACATATGTGCAGACCTGCTAGTGCCTGAACCCCCTTCGTGTGTATATGCAAGCAGAAGATCAAATACGCACGTTAAAGATCCTGTAATCCATGTCAGCGTTCGGTGGATTATGGAAACAAGAACATACCCAGCATGCACACCCCCGAAAACGGAGTATGGCTGCCTACATGGCGGGGTAAAAACGGTCATACACGTAAAAGCCCACTCGTGTGCATACGAGTGAACGTGGGAGTTGCAACCCACGAACGCAGAAGAAGAAGAAGAAGAATGTTCGACGAATTCAATCAATTATCGTATAGTTCTGTTCACTGACTGTAATAAAATGCAAATGATAGCTCGTACTCACGCCCTTCTTTGTCTATGCAGTCGAAATTTCGGTAATCTTCACTTGTTACCAATTGATGAGGATTGTGTCACGTGTGTAATCAGTCGCGCGCACGTGCGCGCGCGCGCGCATACACTGACACACACACACTCAGTCACACACTGGCACACACACACACACACACACACACACACACACACACACACACACACTGCACACACACACATTTAAAATAATTATTGTTATTATTATTGAATTATTACTGTCAAATGTAATTGCATGTTAATTATGCATTTTTGGTAGTTTTCTACCTTTTCTGTTTTCCTCTCCCCCCTCCCCCCCCCCCTTTTTTTCCCCTTTTATTCTATTTTTATTTATTTTATTTTATTTTATTAATCGTCTAATGTCAGGCTGATAGTGAAAAGACGCTAAACTAAAAAACGAACGAACACACACACACACACACACACACACACACACACACACACACACTCACTGGTGAGGTGATGCAAGAAGCAAGCACAGTTTTCAAATTTCCGCGCTCCACTTCACTAGTAACACTCACAATTATGTTTGGGTGATTCTTAGCACTGAAATACAGACATACACACAAAGACACATGTTCACAAACAAAACAAACCATACATACAGACAGACAGACACATATACTTTCATAATGTATATTGTAAACACATACACACTGTTCTACACACCTACACATACATATATGCATACTGGATGCTCTATGCTTTTGTTTAAATGTTTATTTATTTATTTTTGTTTGTTTGTTTGTTGTTTTTTTCTTCCGTTGTTTCATGTACGTCTATCGTCGAAGGAATTAAAAAAAAAAAAAAAATGATCATAATAAATCGGCTTTCGCGCTTCCAAAGGTACGTCACGCTGCACAATAAAGCTTGTTCGTGCCACAGTAGTAGCTTCCCTTGTCATGCAACAAGAATGGCGGACGAGTTATCACACAAGCTCAAGAAATACAGGGCCTATTTGGAGGCACGTCCTCATGGAGACAAGGTAAAAGTGAAACATGTTTGTTTCGAAAACCCCTTGAGCCAGTTCCTTCTTTTTGCAAGGGTTGTTTCATTTATTTTTAGAGCGTCCAAAAATAAAGATAGAAAAGGAGAAATGAAAGTAATCGAACTGTTTTTAATGTTGTCCTGTTTGTGACAGCTGGCGACAGAACTGTTTTAACTGCATTTTGTAGACTCAGTAAACTTATTAACTTAGACACGGAGAATCCTGCCAGACTTCCAGCTTTACAACCTGAGAAGCTGGATCAACTGAAGCTCCATGTGCAACAGCAAATGTGTCCAACCATGATGTTACCCATAGAACTTTGGAAGTTATTACTAGTAATACTACACACATGCACAAAACAGTTGGTGATCTGATCGAAGCAGGCCCGAGGACCGGTTTGATCACTGCTTTTCAGAGACAGACCAGAGGGCAAGCAAACAGACAACAAACCCCATACCCTCAGACAGCCATGGAAAATCTTGATCTTTCTTCCCATTTGCTATCCCATAACATGGAACAGTTTCAGTTTCAGTAGCTCAAGGAGGCGTTACTGCGTTCGGACAAATCCATATACGCTACACCACATCTGCCAAGCAGATGCCTGACCAGCAGCGTAACCCAACGCTCTTAGTCAGGCCTTGGAAAAAAAAAAAATATATATATATATATATATAAAGATAAGCTTACATAAAAAAATAAATAAAAAAATAAATAGATAAATAAATAATAATTATGATATAAAAAAAGGTAGTAGTAATGAAAATAATAATAAAATAATAATAATAATAATAATAAATAAATAAGACAACATGGAACAATGCCCCCATATATCCTGTCATCAGGTGGTCCTGATTAATTGCAGTTTTGTCTGTTTGACAGGTATATCAGGTGCTGAGAAAACTGTCGTCTCTTCCAATGACAGTGACACTGCTACAGGTGGGTTTTTTTGGCTAAGCCATATTGTGTCTGGGCGTAACAGCCCAGGTTTTTTTGTTGTTTTTTTTTTGTTTTTTTTAACACAAAATGTCATCATGTTATCATTCAAGAAACATCCCACAATCAGTCAGAGGTCAGTTGGAAACAAAATCAAGGATATTTACCAATGTTATTTGCATTTTCACCTGTTTCTTTTCTGATCAGTCTACTATGTAGTGTGCACACTGTCAACTAATTGGAACTCTAGTGACTGTAGCATGTTAGTGTTTACTTGATTTTCAACATCCGCACTGCTGAAGCTGAAATTAAAAATCAAAATAAGACAAAGGTGGCTTGCTGACAGCCAACAGTGATGGTTGTGGTCGGTTCTGTGCTGTAAGTGTAAGGTGACTTTAGATTTATTGTTACACAAATCAGAGATGGCTTAGGATCAGGAGTGTGTGGAGGGACAGACAGGTTTTTGCCGATTTGCAGAAAGTGCATTGAAGCAAAAGGCTTTATAAACAACAACAACAACAGGTAACTGAGCTTGATTTTGTTTTGGGTTCACCACCAATTTGATGTGGAACATTTCTTGGCTGAGTTACAGCATGAAATTTTATGTCAGAAAAAAAAAGAAAAAAAAAAAAGAAACAAAAAAGCCCTGCTCATAGATTTCCTCTGCAAATTGCTGTACATTCAGCATTTAGTCAGATGGATTACTGGTGTTACTTTTTAGAATACAGGGATTTCAGTTTTGACTGAAAGTTTGAGTCTGTGCACAACTAATACTTATACAAGTTATAGCATTACTGAAGAAAATTAGATAATGAAACACTGAAAGAAACTAAGAACAAAAAAAACAAAAAATTGATAGAAACCCACCCTCCCTCTCATCATGCTTGCTACCCTCGCCAATCTTAAGGGGGGGTGGTGGGGGGGGTGAGGGGGGTACACATCTTCAAGTCAGTGCCGCTTATGCTGCTGATTCAGCTAGCACACAGGTAGATAAAAGGGTACACTAGAATAAACCCAGACATTCCCTAAAAAAAAAAAAAGGAAGCTCCAGGCTTACCCCTGTACTGAGCATTTGGCATGGGCACACAGGAGCAATGACAGATGAAATGTGTTAAACACAGATTAGCTTTTATTCAAGACTGGCATAGCTTTTTTAGTCCTGAATATACTCCACAGAATTTATGGACAATAGACATAATATAGACATAGAGCAAAGACATGGTTGCCTCAACTGATGTTTTTTTTTCCTTTTACAAGAAATTCTGTTCATTTATCAGTAGCATAAGCAGCTTTGAGTTGAAATGTTTGTGTGTGTGTGTGTGCATGCATGTGTGTGTGTGCAGTGTGTGCATGTGCGAGTATGCACAAGTTTTTTATATTGATATACACTTGCATGTATCCTGATTTCTACTGTATCGGTGTTTGTGTATGATTTTCGATTCATGTTCGTATCTTGTCATGTACTATCTCCCCCCCCAGTATTCCTTGTGACCCCAGTGCACTTGGTCATAAAGACATATTCTATTCTATTCTATTCTATTCTATTCTATTCTAAATTGTGTACCTTGTAAATAGAGAGTTACCACTCTCTTTATTGTTGTTTTATCCTTTTCTCTCCCGGCCTTATTGTTCATTTCATTTCCATAAATACCTTTCTTTTTCTGAACTGTTCACATGTGTGTGTGTGTGCGTGTGTGTGTCTGTGTGTGTGTGTGTGTGTGTGTGTGTGTGTATCTGTGTGTGTGTGTGTGTCTGTGTGTGTGTGTGTCTCTGTGTGTGTGTGTGAGTGTGTGTGTGTGTCTGTATCTGTGTCTTTGTCTGTGTTCGTTCTTTAGTTTAGCGTCTTTTCACTATCAGTTGATATCAGACGATAGTGTGTGTGTGTGTGTGTGTGTGAACCAAAAAAAGATGATTTTTCTACAGGACTTAGCTATGGACAACTTCCTTGCAATGACAGACTGTTGATTTTTGCATGCATCATTCAAGTGCATGCTGTAAGGAAGGGGCCTTGCTTTGTCAAAGCACTAGCACTAGTAGTAGCAGTGGGTTGTGCACAGACCATCACCCAACTTCTAGTAAAAAAAAAAAAGGGACGAAAATTCCAGGTCTGTGCTGAAATTCACCGTCAAGTGTATTTTATAATCTCACACGAGAAATTATATTGTGACCTCATTAAAAAGAAGAAAGAAAAAAAGAAACAATTATCACATTTATCAGCAATAAAAAAAATTAAAAAAAGGAAATAGAATGTAACATTTTGAAATTATGTATATCAAATTGCACAGTATGTAAATTATTTATAATTATGGATCAATACAATAAAAACACAAGATTTGCACTCACAAATGACATGCACTCGTGACTCATGCACACACATTTTTAGCCCCACAAACACTGGCAAACACTTGAGGGACGTGGTGGCGGTCTCCACTCCGGGAGGGACGCTCACTCAGTCTGGCTCCGCGACTAAGCCATTACTGTCGTTAGTAGGGGGCTTAGTAGGTGGTGTCCTAAGTACGTTAAATCAGAACAGGCACCACTGAACACCACCGAAGTGACTCAGCAGCAGTGCAGGGTCTCCTCTGGTGTGTGGCCTCCTGCTGACCTGACATCGATGGTTCCCTTCGGACTGCCGACTCTGGAACTGTGACAGACGAACCTGGTTGTAGCCGGGGCAGCAAAAAACAAAACAAAAAGAAAACCAAACAAACTAAAAACACTGGCAAACACAATATATACAACCCAGCCATGCCCCTCAGAATACATGCTTATTCAACAGTTCCACTGACCTGGGAAGAAATCTGTACATGTGAGTTCTTCATTCTGTGCCAGTTTACACCAAGTAGATCTGTACGGTCTGCCAGATCCCACAAGAACATGACTTTTTGACTCACTTGTGTAAACAAAGTGAGTCTATGTTTTAATCCGGTGTTCGGTTGTCTGTGTGTGTGTGTGTGTGTGTGTCTGTGTGTCCGTGGTAAACTTTAACATTGACATTTTCTCTGCAAATACTTTGTCAGTTGACACCAAATTAGGCATAAAAATAGGAAAAATTCAGTTCTTTCCAGTCATCTTGTTTAAAACAATATTGCACCTCTGGGATGGGCACAAAAAAAATTAAAAAAACGAAGCCTAATTATATGCAAACTGCATTTACTCTTTTGTATTCTCTAAACTTGGCACTTTGATCTGATATTCTGACCCAGCAACAAGAGCCGTCATTATTATCATTTTTTGTTCAAACAGGAACTTCTTTTGCTAAGCATGGAAGTTTTATTTATTTTGCAAACGTTTTGGTGCAGATAGTAAAAAAAAGGGAAATTACTCTGTAATTAATGCTAGGGGACTTAATTCGCTTGAAACTGATCTTTCTCATCTTAAACGTTACATTTTGAAAATATACACAATACATAAAAAAGCTTGGACTTTTTTTTTTTTTTTTTTTTTCAGTGTCTCACAAGTGAGTCTTGAAGGCCTTGCCTCTCTTGTTATCACTTGCAGTCAGTCTTGCTTTTTGGCTCTTTTGTGCTCTTTATACGTTTTCGCTCAAACACACTGGTCTCTCGGTGGTTGTTGTTGTTGTTGTTTTCCTTTTTAACTCATTCTGGACAAACAGTTTTCTTCCTTGCTTTCCCCCCTGCAGACGACCCTTTTTTTTTGTTAGGGTTATGGAAAAAAAAATCACAAAAAATACAAAACACAAAGTAACTGAATAAAACTAGTACTTGATTCACTGACCCCTCTTCTAACGTCGTGTCTGCGCCCCCCCCCCCCCCCCCCCCCCCCACCACCCCCTCTCTTCACAGCCCTCAGAAGTTGAGTCACTGTTAGTACCTTCTTGCTGGTAGCATTTTTCACTGCACATACTTTATTCAACGTCTTCATCATCCTGGTCGATGTTGAAACCTTCACTTTAAAGCATTTCAATCTCTTCAGCAGCAGTAAAAAGCCACTGTCGTGATCTAGTTTGCTTCAAAAAATTTCCACTTGTATCGCCTGCGACGCCATTTTCAGTACGTATGCAGATTAGCTTGTCATGTGGGGTACCAAGGTCAACAGCTGGCCAGTGAGTGTATAGTCACGGAAACCTCACGAAGAAATTTTCCATTCGACCCTCGACACATTCGCAATGCTTGGTGTAGCTTCGATTTTTATGCTACCCCATGAGGAAAACGTAGACAAATTTTCAATCGTCGAAACCGCTATAGCGTTCTGTCATCCGTAACGCTACCTTACGTCAGGAACGCTATAGCGTTCCATCATCCGGAATGAGTTGATCAGTTCTTTAGTTGTTGCTTTATTCTCTTTTGGGTTTTTTTTTCCCCTTCTTTTTGTAAGATGTGAAAGTGATGTGAGTTTATTTAGCGAGTCCTCTGTGGAGATGCCAGGGGGTCTTTCATTGACTGTTGGTATCATCTGAGGAAGTGAAAAGAAGAGTCCAAAACGCCATTGGCCCATTCAAAGACCTGCTAACCACAGTGAAGGAACGCAAGCTCCGCTGGTATGGACACGTCACACGATCAGACGGCCTAGCCAAGACCATCCTGCAGGGTACCGTACAAGGAAGGAGGAAGAGAGGCAGACAGAGAAAGCGGTGGGAGGACAACATCAAAGAGTGGATGGGCCTGCCATTTGCCACAACTCAAAGGGCCGCTGAGGACCGAGGCAGGTGGCGCGAGCTGACCAGGCAGTCATCCATGGTGCCCCAACGACCCACCCACGGGTCAAGGGATAGATGAGATGAGATGATCATCTCTTTTACAGCCATCAGTTTCTTTGTTGCTGCATTCTTTTCTTCTTTTTCTTTTAAGTAGGCTCTTCCTTTCCTTTCTCAGTTGAGAACTGCCTTAGTTACAGGTCCATTCTCCCATCTGCACGTTGGGTTATATGCTGCTGGTCAGGCTCCACCAAGCTGATGTGGTGTAATGTTGGTTTTTTTTTTGTTTTTTTCCCGAATGCAGTGATGACACCCCCTTGAGAAACTGAAACTGTGTTGCAGGACACGGGGCTGGGGAAAGCCGTGAACGGCTTCCGGAAGCGTGACGGTCAGGTGGGGGACTCTGCCCGTCAGCTGATCGCGGGCTGGAAGACCCTGGTGAGGGAGTCCGTCAAGAAGAAGGATCCCCCCAGCGACGACGAGGAGAACCAAGACGCCAGCTGCCACTCTGATGTCGAGGAAGGTCATCATTCAGGTGATGAAGCCTCCGACAGAAATGAGGACGAGGAGGAGGAGGATGGAGGTTCTGGGAGAGAGGACGACAGTGGTTCTGAGGATGGCAGGCACCACAGTGATGAAAGGAGCGATGACGAGCGAGTCAGTGAGAAAGAGGAGGAGGAAGGCAGTGACAGAGAAGAGCACCGTTCTGAAGAGGAGGAGGAGGAAGAAGAGGAGGCAGCAGCGTCGTACCACAGCCACCGGGAAAGCAGCGGGGAAGAGCACAGCCCGTCGCATCACTCAGGCTCAGAGAGCGAGAGGAACGACGACAGTGGCGACGAGAACCACTCCCCTCGGTCTCCGCCGGGAAGCGACGGCCATTCCGGCGAAAGCAGCGAAGACGCCGGGCACGACTCTGATGACAGCGGCCAGAGCCCCCCTCGCAGGAAGGACCATCACCACTCGTCCAGGTCCGCGCACCACCGCCCACATCCCGAGAGAAGAGACCGCCATCACCCAGCGACCGCATCCAGTCAAGACCACCACCATCGTCACCACCAGTCGGTGAAAGAGCAGCATTCCAGATCTTCGGAAAAGGACAGTCACAAGGAGCGGAAAGGCAGTCCCAGGGGAGAGGTGAAGTCTAAGGTGTCTTCCCACAAAGGCGTGTCGTCGTCTGACGGAGCGCGTCACAAGGGAGGTGGGGGTGACGCTCACAAAGAGAAGCACGCACAGCACACGTCCAAGAGTGACCGGCACAGGAGAGCGCCCGCCGGCGAGGAACAAAGAACGTCCAGACACGAGAAAACACCGTGGCCCGACGAGGACCGGAGAGCCCCCAGTGAGAAACACCGGCGTGCGTCTGGCAGTGATCACAGACATTCCAGCGGTTCTGCTGACAGGGCGTCGTCAGGAGACCGGCCCAAGGAGAGGAGTGGTGAGAGACTTTCCTCCTCTTCCAGATCCGGTCTGCACTCAAAGGGGAAGAGTGAGAAACACTCTTCCCACCACCAGTCTTCCCATCACCACCAGTCATCGGTGGGAAGCCGGTCAAGGTCGGGGGGCCATCATGATGGTGAAGGTGAAGGTCATGGACACCATCGTCATTCAGAAGGGAGGCACGGCAGTCACCACCGCTCAAAGGACCAATCCGACACAAGGTCAAGGTCAGCGGAGAGGAGGTCGCCAAGTCCGGAAGGCAGGAGTCCTGTGAGAGGGGACACCAGTGAAGAGGAAGAGGAGGAAGAGGAGAGTTCCAAACCGGTAAAAGTCACAAAGCACTCCTCTTCTCACAGACACCCCGGGCATCACTCGTCCTCCCACTCTGTCAGTTCTCGACCTCAGGCATCATCAGACAGCCACAGCCGATCTTCCAGTCACAAAGGGAAAGAAGCAAGCACCGACAGTAAGAAATCCTCCGGTCACAGAAGCAGCGAACCCGTGACAAAGAACAGTCGTTCTTCCTCCGCCCACAAAGACGCTGACCAGACCAGAAGAGACAGGGACTCCCAAAAGCAGCGCTCACCCACTCACAAGAAGCACGCACCCTCCATGCCCACAAAGAGCAAAAGCAAAAGCTCGGGGCAGGTGGATAGAAGTTTGTTTGAGTCTCTGTCCCAGGTGGCACCCCAGGGGGCCGAGTCTCCAGACGCCCGTTCCTGTGAAGACTACGAAGAGTACATCAACCGCTGGATTGAAGACGGCGTGGCGGAGTACCGCCCAGGCGCCGTCAAGAACCAAGACCGATCGTCGGACAGACGCAGGAGCGCGGAGGACTACGAAGAACACATCGACAAACAGGTCGGGGGAGACGTCGCCGCGTACAACCCCGGCACAAAACGCAAGGACTCTGGGTACACACATCTGAAAAACAAGTCCATGCTGAAAGAGCACAGCCAGAGCCCCGACGACTATGGCGAGTTCATCGACAGAGGGCTGAAATCGGACTGCACAGAGTACAAGCCGAGCTCCAAGAAGGGGGAGAGAGGACACCGAGAGCCCTCTAGGTCGAGGAGTTCTAAAGAGCCCAGCCCTGCAGACTATGGGGACTGGATCGACCAGCGTGTGAAGGGCAAGGCCGCGGAGTACAGGCCAGGGTCCAAGCCTTCCTCCAAACATTCCTCCTCCTCCTCACACTCCAAGCACAGCTCAGCCGTCAGGGTCAGAAGTCAAAGCCCTGATGACTATGAGGAGTACATTGATCGCGGCGTCAAGAACGGCTGTGCCGAGTACAAACCCAGTGTAAAGAAGGAGAGCCAGTACGAAATGTGTCAGGAATCCAGTGACGATGACACGCAGGGCAGACATACACAGCACAAAGACAGACACAGCCATACACATCGCAGCAAAGACAGAGACGTCACAAAGGAGGGTGGGAAAGACCGACGCAGAGAGAAGGAGCAAGCGAAGGAAAGGAGCAAAGACGCAGACAGACAGAAAGAGAAAGGCGGCCACAAAGAGAGCAGCAGGGAAAAAGAGAAGGAGAAGGTCAGAGCGACCCAGCGCACCACCGAAAAAGGAGGTGCCATCAAAAGGGAGAGTCCGGCGAGGGAGAGATCCCGACCGTCCCCATCCCACCACCACCACTCCCTGAAGCACCACAAGCACTCGGACATGGACATCATTCTCCGACCTGATGGCAAGCTGTTCCAGGAACCCAAAGACGCCCGCGGCTGCGACTCTGAAACCAAGCCCAGAAAACGTCCCCCGCCGCATTCGCTAAGCCCCTCACCAACACGCTCCAACAGTTTGTCTCCTGCTCCAGAGGACCAGGCCGGCTCTCCTTTCGACCCAGACAGCCCTCCGCCCAGATCTCGGGCTGAAGAATCGCAAGCCAAAACAAACCGGGGGAAAAACGTAAAAGAAGAAAAATCGCAAGCCTCCTATTCGCAGGGTGCGGACAGCAAAATGTGCTCGGCAGAAAGCAAAGCCCAGAAGCCCAGTTCTTCCGCCAAGAAAAGCTCGAAGCGACCCGTGGATGCCAAAGCGCTGATCGAAAGCAGCTTGTTCGCCACCCCTGACGACCACTCTGTGAAAGTGCCGGGAAAGAAGCGGCAGCCTCAGCCTGACAAGAGCGCCCAGCGGAAAAAAGACTCCCAGAACTGCTCCTCTGCTAAATACCCCAAAGTGGAAAAACACTCCCACGGTCCCAAGAGGAGCGACCCCGGCTCGAAAAGCTCGTCGGAACAACGCGCCTCGAACGACAGAAAAGAGAAACCTCCTCCGGGCGACGACAGCACGCACAGAAAAGAAAAAGAGAAACGCTCTTCCCACGGCAGCACACACATGAAAGAAAAACCTTCCCACACCCCCGAAACAAGCCACAAATCAAGGAGCAGCGGCGGTGCGAAATCGTCGGACAAGCATGCGAAGCGTTCCTCCTCGCATGGCGACAGCAGTAAGTCGCAGGGGAAGTGGGAGGAGGAGAGCCCTGAGGACACGGAGAACCTGACGTCCTTTGAGGACTTCCTGAACTACGACGAGAGCAAAGCCATCAAGAGGAAGAAGGCCGACAAGCAGATGTCCGGCGGGGCTGCAGGCACTGTTGGCCGTGGGTCGCCCTTTCCAACACCGCCCAAACAGGTTTGGCTTCCTTTTTAGTGTGTGCACGCTTCTGTTTGTGAACGGGAAAGAATGAGAAGTGTGTGTGTGTGAGAGAGAGAGAGAGAGTTGGAGCGACTGAGAGAGAGAGTGTGTGTGAGGGTTTGAGTGACTGAGAGAGAGAGAGAGTGTGTGTGAGCGTTTGAGTGAGTGAGAGAGAGAGTGTGTGTGTGTGTGTGAGTGTTTGAGTGACTGAGAGAGAGAGAGAGTGAGTGTGTGAGGGTTTGAGTGAGTGAGAGAGAGAGTGTGTGTGAGGGTTTGAGTGAGTGAGAGAGAGAGTGTGTGTGTGTGTGAGCGTTTGAGTGACTGAGAGAGAGTGAGTGTGTGTGAGGGTTTGAGTGAGTGAGAGAGAGAGTGTGTGTGAGGGTTTGAGTGACTGAGAGAGAGAGAGAGAGTGTGTGTGTGTGAGGGTTTGAGTGACTGAGAGAGAGTGAGTGTGTGTGTGAGGGTTTGAGTGACTGAGAGAGTGTGTGTGTGAGGGTTTGAGTGAGTGAGAGAGAGAGTGTGTGTGTATGAGCGTTTGAGTGACTGAGAGAGAGAGTGTGAGTGTGTGTGTGTGGGTTTGAGTGAGTGAGAGAGAGAGTGTGTGTGAGGGTTTGAGTGAGTGAGAGAGGGTTTGACTGAGTGAGAGAGAGTGTGTGTGTGTTTGTGTGTGTGTGAGAGAGGGTTTGAGTGAGAGTGTGTGTCTGTGTGTGTGTGTGTGTGTGTGTGCACGTGAATGAAGCCTGACTGAAGTGAATAACACAGGAAACGAATGATGAGCACCAGTTATTATAAATGCTGTGAGCTGCATGCATGGAAGGTGCAAGTGTGAGTTCGTATTTTTGTTAGTATTAGTATTGTTGTTGTTGTTGTTGTTGTTGTTATCATCATTATATTACTATTATCATCATTATTATTATAGATCAATATTATTAATGTTATTTTATTAGTAGCAGTAGTATTGCAGTAATTGAATTATTATGTAGAAAGAAATCACTTCTTTCTTGACTTTTTTTCTTTTTCTTTTCATTTCTTTCTTTCTTTTTCTTTTTTTTTTTAGCATTTGTTTGTTCTTTGCTGGGTGTATTTCCACTGAGAGTGATAATAGATGAAAACGAAACAAACAAATAATGGGAAAAAAAACCCCAAAAAACAAACAAAAAAAACACCTGAAGTGCTGTGCGTTTTTGTTTGTGCAGCTGAAGCTGACGTCTTCCGAAATTTTAGCTTCACTTGGTGGTGAAACCAGTGTGAATTATCAGCCGCGACATTACTTACCTGTGGATGAAGACCGACACAGGGACAGTGGTGAGTATAGAGAGCTCTACATTTCCTGTGTGTGCTGATAGCTGTCTAATTACCGGAATAAAGATGTCTTTTCACTGTTAGCCGCGCGAAATTTGGCCAAGCAGAAGCAAACCGAAAGGCCTAGTTTGCGTCAGTTTGACATGGTAAGCGTATATGTGTATCACCGAACTTGGAGTATAATACAAACTCCTCTTTTTAAAATGATGGATGCACAACATCTTTATCATGTCATGCTTTTAGTTTTTACTTGGTTCTGTTTCCTGTTTGTCAGAGTGGTAGTTGTCTAAAACCTGAATTAAGATATATATATATATATTTTTTTTTTTTTTTTTTTAAAGATGAATGCACAACATCTTCATCATGTCATTCTTACACTTGGTTGTTTGTGTACATGTATGTTCTTCAGTTCCGGTTTAATGTCTATTCCTAATTGTTTATTTATTTTTTTATGTTATTTATTTATTCTTTATATTATTTATTTTTTACTCTTTTGTTTCTTTTTTAGTTTCTCTTTTTTTTTCTTCTTTTTTTTTTGAACCCCAGAATTGGAGACATTTTGTTCATGTGGTCTCACTGAAATAATTGACGCGGACATGATTATAACATAGAACTTGTAAAAAAAAAAAAAAATAAAAATAAAACAGTTTTTACTGATCCTGCTGAGGAAAGGTTTTGAAGACATCGTTGCAATACAGTGTCAAAGAAAAAAAGGTCATCGATTGTTTTTTTGTTGTTGTTTTTTTCTTGTTGGAAGAGGCTTGTCTGTGTAACTTATTTCATGCTGCCAAGAAGTAGGTTTGCAACTTGAGATGAGCAACGTGTACTGATCTTTCCTCTGGTTTGATGCCAGAAAAAAACAAAAACCCTTATTATTTGCGTTGTGTTTCATGTTGTTTGTGTTTTGTTACTGATAGTCTATGTAATTTTAATTGCATTTTATATTTAATTTTGGTATAAAAAATATTGTTGTTCGAATCATGGCTCAGCCGCCGATATTTTCTCCCCTTCCACTAGACCTTGAATGGTGGTCTGGATGCTAGTTATTCGGATGAGACGATAAACCGAGGTCCCGTGTGCAGCATGCACTTAGCGCACATAAAAGAACCCACGGCAACAAAAGGGTTGTTCCTGGCAAAATTGTGTAGAAGAATCAAAAAAAAAAAAAATGGGTGACGCTGTAGTGTAGCGACGCGTTCTCCCAGGGGAGAGCAGCCCGTCCTCCTGTTATTGCCATGTTTCCTTGCTTCTCTGTGACTCGGAAGAGTTAATGGGAATAAAATTAAACTCTGAAACTACTTGAGTTCATGTGTTCACGACATATGATTGTAGGTGACCGGTGCTGAGCGTTGCCGCGTTGTTCCGTTTCAGAAGACAGCGAGGACACCAGAATGATCGCTCCGAAGAACACCAAGACTCGAACCCAGGTGTACTCGGGTCGACGCCATGGATTGAAAAGTGAGTAAAGAAGGTGGTGGGAGGGAGGGAGGGGGAGGGGGGGGGGAAAGGGGAGGGGGGGTGAAATGTGTGTGTGTGTGTGTGCATATGTGCCTTTGGCTTTCTTTGTCTATATCTCTTATCTCTCTCCCTCTCTCTTACTGTGTCCTCTCTCTCTCTTTCTTATTCTCTCTTCTCTCTTCATTTCTCCCTCTCTCTCTCTCTCCCCCACTCCCTCTTCCTCTCTCTCCCTCTCCCTCTCTCTCACTCGCTCCCTCTTCCTCTTTCTCATTCTCTCCCCTCTCTTCATTTCTCCATCTCTCTCCCTCTCTCTCTCTCTCTCACTCTCTCCCTCTTTCCCCTCTCTCTTCCTCTCTCTCTTCCCCTCTCTCTTTCCCTCTCCCTCTCTATCACTCCCTCCCTCTTTCCCCTCTCTCTTCCTCTCTCTCCCTCCCTCTCTTTCCCTCTCCCTCTTTCTCTCCTTTCCTCTCTCCTCTCTCTCCCCCTCTCTCTCTCCCTCTCTCTCACTCTCCCCTCTCTCTCTCCCCCTCTCTCTCTCCCTCTCTCTCTCCTCTCTCTCTCTCTCCTCTCTCTCTCTCCTCTCTCTCTCCCCCCTCTCTCTCCCTCTCTCTCCCTCTCTCCCTCTCTCCCTCTCTCTCACTCTCTCACTCTCTCTCCCTCTCTCTCTCTCTTCCCCTCTCTCTCCTCTCTCTCTCTCTCTCTCTCTCTCTCTCTCCCTCTCTCTCCCTCTTTCTCATTCTCTCCCCTCTTTTCATTTCTCCCTCTCTCTCCTACTCCCTCTCTCTCTCACTCTCTCCCTCTTTCCCCTCTCTCTTCCTCTCTCTCTCCTTCTCCCTCTCCCTCTCCCCCTCACCCTCTTTCTCATTCTCTCCCCTCTTTTCATTTCTCCCTCTCTCTCCCACTCCCTTCACGTTTTCCTCATGGGGTAGCTTAACAATTGCAGCTACACCGGGCGTTGCGAACATGTCAAGGGTCAAATGGAAAGTTTCTTCATGAAATTTCGTAACAACACACTCCACAGCGAGCCAGCGAGTTCAGGACCCCACACGACAAGCTAATCTGTGTACGTTATCGAAAATGGCGTTGCAGGTGATAGAAGCGGAAATTTTTGGAGCAAACTTGATCACGACAGCGGCATCTACCGCTGCTGAAGTGATTGAAATGCTTCACAAACTGAAGGTTTTGACACCGACGAGGATGATGACGACGTTGAATAAAGTATCTGCAGTGAAGAAATCAACCAGCAAGAAGGTGCCGATAGTGACTCAGCTTCTGAGAGCAGTGAAGAGGGAGGGGGGTTGGCGTTCACACGACGTCAGGAGAGGGGTCAGTGGGTCAAGTACAGTGAGTTTCGTTCAGTTACTTTATGTTTTGTATTTTTTGTGATTTTTTTTTTCCTAACCCTAACAAGTGGGTCGTCTGTAGGGAAAAGCAAGGGAGAGAACTGTTCATCCGGAGTGAGTTAACCCTTTGGCTGCCTATATGACGAGATAACTCGTCATCGAAATATTCTGACTTTTCCCTTCTTTGCGTTCAGTTCGTTGACAAAAATGCTGGTAGCTTTAGCTTGGGGAATCTCTCAGGATTCTATTCATAGCTAGAAACCCCATCTACGTCATGAGGCAGTTCTTTATTTGAATGTTTTGGTTGGGTTACTGTCCCAGTGTTTGGCTGGCTCCTCTCCTCGCTCGCTCAGCAAAATGTCGGACTGACACCGTGCACAAGACATGCGATTGTAGCGAACTAAATGAACCAAGACTGATTGCTTTTGCTGATGCTCAGAAAGAATTGAAGCGTAAACGAGTAGAAGACAGTGATGAACATTTATAGGACGATTTGATAGAAATTAAAGGAAGCAATCAAGAGAGTGGCCAAGATACCACTATGCAAACCTTAGCAGACAACAGAAAGTGATATTTTAGTGCAAATTACCTGACTAATGTTAGTTAACAAGTTGAAAATATGACAAAAAACAAAACACTGAATTCAAAACAACAGCATGTCACTGTAAATATATAAAATGGGAAAACATCATGTGTTTTGTATTCTTTATTCATTTCCCTTTCAGAAAATATATACTTTCATGGGTCTTTCTCCAATAACAAAGAGCACAGAATCTTTTTGAAAATTTATACCCCCTTTTTTTTTTGGAAAAAACCCCCTGGCAAATAGATTTCACTGAAATCTTATTTTCCTGGCAGCGAAAGGGTTAAAACGAGGCAGAATAAAGATGACTGACTGAAGTATGGGCGTGTTTTTCAGAGATGCACACGCTGGTCGAGTTGAGCTTGCAAGTCCTCATTGAGAACATTGATGGTGAGTCATGCTTTTTCACTGATTCCTGTGTGTGTGTGTGTGTTGGGGGGTGGGGGTGGGGGTTGTGTGCATGTGTGTGATTTGTATTGAACTGTTCATTCTGGGGGGGGTGGCGGCGTGTATGTGTGTGATTTGTATTGAACAATTCATTCTGGTGCGGCAGCGTATATATATCATATGCCTACCATTCTAAGAATAGTCATGTTTATAACACTAACAGAAAAGCATTGACGTTTTAACAGAAAACAGAAAAGCGTAAGAATCATAACCAAAAAAAAAACCAAAAAAAAAAAAACCCCAAAAAACCGTAAGAAGTATTCACCATTTTGGGTATGGTTACAGCCAGGCACGGGCAAACCTGGCAGCAGATCGGGACGTTGTAACTTTCGTTCTTTAGTTTAACGTCTTTTCACTTTAAGTGATATTAGACGAGGGAAGGGAAGAAATCGAGGAGGGTGGGGGGTGGGGATTACTGTGTACGCATACAAGTAAGTGAAAGTGTGTGTGTGTGTGTGTGAAAATTATTGATTTAAGTTTTGTTTGAAAAATAAACAAAAAATCATAACAATATAACATATTTCTAATGGAAAACTAACAACTATAACAGCGAACCAACTGGACTATTTAACAAGGAGTTGAAAAAGTCATACATTAGCAATGGACTGCTGAAGATCGTCAACACTGAAGATGATTTCATTTCAGGGATTTGAGACTTAACATATCGCAAGTTGGTATATGATCGGCTGTTATGTGAGCACCACAGATGCAAGAAACATTACTGACATATTTTGCAACTTTAAGAGCGTGCGCATGCGCATTTTCTCATGCGTTTGTGGGCTGCAGCTCGCACACGTTCACTTGTAGGGATGAGAAATGGGGTGATGGCCTAGAGGTAACGCGTCCGCCTAGGAAGCGAGAGAATCTGAGTGCGCTGGTTCGAATCACGGCTCAGCCGCCTGATATTTTCTCCCCCTCCATTAGACCTTGAGTGGTGGTCTGGATGCTAGTCATTCGGATGAGACGATAAACCGAGGTCCCGTGTGCACCACGCACTTAGCGCACGTAAAAGAACCCACGGCAACAAAAGGGTTGTTCCTGGCAAAATTCTGTAGAAAAATCCACGTCAATAGGAAAAACAAATAAAAGTGCACGCAGGAAAAATACAAAAAAAAAAAAAAAAAAAAAAAAAAGGGTGGCGCTGTAGTATAGTGACGCGCTCTCCCTGGGGAGAGCAGCCCGAATTTCACACAGAGAAATCTGTTGTGATAAAAAGAAATACAAAAAAAAAAAAAAAAAAAAGGTCTTTTACGTGTTTTGACGGTCTTCACCCCGACTATATTCCTTCTTCGGGGGGTGTGCCTGCCACGTGTGTTCTTGTTCCGGTATCGGTGTCAGTATCAGTAGCTCAAGGAGGTGTCACTGCGTTCGGACAAATCCATATATACGCTGCACCACGTCTGCCAAGCAGATGCCTGACCAGCAGAGTAACCCAACGCGCTTAGTCAGGCCTTGAGAGAGAAAAAAAAGGAATATGATAATAATAATAATGATGATGATGATAATAATGATGATGATGATGATAATAATAAGAATGATAATGATAATAGTTTAAAATAAAAATGAAATAAAAAGACAATAATGATGATAAATAAGCAAATAAATGTAAACTCCATTTACACATACCCAAATTCAAACTCTTGACTGTTGGCCACCGTTCTTTCTCTGTCTCTGGACCTTGCAGTTGGAATGAACTTCCTCTTTCGCTCATCAAGTCTCCACACTCAGCTCTTTCAAGTCTGGCCTTAAAACCCACCTCTTCCCAAAACAGCCTCCCTTCCCTGCCTCTTCCTTGTCTTCAGTTTCTCCAGTTTTAGAGTTATGCGTGCGTGAGAATGACTGGTGCGAAAGCACTTAAATTTGTCTATGCACAAGATTCAGCGCTATATAAATACCATTATTATTATTAGTATTATTATCATCACCAACATCATCACCACCACCATCATCATCATCACCATCATCATCATCACCATCATCATCACCACCAACATCACCATCATCATCATCACCAATATCATCACCACCAACATCATCATCACCACCATCATCATCACCACCAAAATCATCATCACCAACATCATCACAATCATCATCGCCACCATCACCACCTACATCATCATCACCAGCATCATCACCATCATCATTATCACCATCATCATCATCATCACCACCAACATCATCATCACCAACATCATCACAATCATCATTATCACCATCACCGTCATCACCATCATAATCACCACCACCATCAACGGCATCATCATTATCATCACCACCACCATCATCACCGCCATCATCACCACCAACATTATCATCACCAACATCATCACAATCATCATCGCCACCATCATCACCACCTACATCATCATCACCAACATCATCATCATCATCACCATCACCATCATAATCACCACCACCATCAACGGCATCATCACCACCAACATCATCATCACCAACATCATCATCATTACCATCATCATCATCACCATCATCATCATCATCACCACCATCATCACCACCATCATCACAATCATCATCGCCACCATCATAACCACTTACATCATCATCACCATCAGCATCGCCACCATCATCATCACCAACATCATCACCATCAGCATCGCCACCATCATCATCACCAACATCATTACCATCACCACCACCACCATCATCACCATCATCACCAACATCATTGTCATCACCACCACCACCATCACCACCATCATCATCACCAACATCATCGTCATTATCACCATCACCATCATCAACATCATTATCATCACCACCACCACCACCACCATCATCATCACCATCATCATCACCAACATCATCACCACCACCACCACCATCATCACCATCATCACCACCACCACCATCCATCACCATCATCATCACCACCATCACCACCACCACCACCACCATCACCACCATCCATCACTGTGTGGTGTGTCTCACTGTGCAGCCATAGAGTACATGGGCCCGGTGCCCTACCACCTGATCAAACCCTTGCTGGAGAGGTGCACTCCCGCCCAGCTGTACTCCTTGGAGGACTACAACCCTGTGAGTCTGTTCCTCCGTCTGTCCGTCCCTCTGTCTGTCTGTCCCTCTGTCTGTCCCCTCTGTCTGTCTGTTCATCTCTTACCTCTGTTTCATCGGGAGTGAAATGTGTGTGAGTGTGAGAGGAAGAGAGATTCGGATTCGGATGATTTACTCACAAAAAAGGCCTTCTCCCCTTATGAAGGGGGTGGTGTGTCAACTTATTTCGAAAACATAACTAAACATGCAGTATGTGATGCCCATGGAACAAAACAATACATGAATTGATAATCGGGTACAAATTAAGTGGATGGATTTTGAAAGCTTTGTGTGTGCGACGAGTGGTTAAAGCGTTGGACTGTCAGTCTGAGGGTCCCGGGTTCGAATCACGGTGACGGCGCCTGGTGGGTAAAGGGTGGAGATTTTTCCCAATCTCCCAGGTCAACATATGTGCAGACCTGCTAGTGCCTGAACCCCCTTCGTGTGTATATGCAAGCAGAAGATCAAATACGCACGTTAAAGATCCTGCAATCCATGTCAGCGTTCGGTGGGTTATGGAAACAAGAACGTACCCAGCATACACACCCCCGAAAACGGAGTATGGCTGCCTACATGGTAGGGGTAAAAATGGTCATACATGTAAAAGCCCACTCGTGTGCATACGAGTGAACGCAGAAGAAGAAGAAGAAAGCTTTGTGTAAATAAGTTGCAAACTGTCTGACTACTTCTTCTCGACGTGACGTCATTTATAAGCAAAATGGTTTGAACATAGAAGGCTGAGAGTGATATTTCTGGGGCATAAAGCTATACCTGTACTATAACTTTGGGCAACAAAACATACGATGTAATTTGTTTGTGTTTTTGTAAGTGAGAGAGAGGGGGGGGGAAAGAGAGAGAGTTTGTGTTATGAGAGAGAGTGTGTGTGTTTTGAGAGAGAGAGAGAGAGAGTGTTTGTGTTTTTGTGAGAGAGTGTGTGTTTTGAGAGAGAGAGAGAGAGAGAGAGTGTTTGTGTTTGTGTGAGAGAGAGAGAGTGTGTGTGTTTTGAGAGAGTTTTTGTTAGTGTGTGTTTTGAGAGAGAGAGAGAGAGAGAGAGAGAGTTTGTGTTTTTGTGAGAGAGAGAGAGAGAGAGAATGTGTTTTGAGAGAGAGAGTTTTTGTGAGAGAGAAAGAGAATGTTTTGAGAGACAGAGTATTTGTGTGTGAGAGAGAGAGAGAGAGAGAGAGAGTTAGTTTATGTTTTTGTATGAGAGAGAGAGAGAGAGTGTGTGTATGTGTTTTGAGAGAGAGAGAGAGAAAGAGTTTGTATTTTGTGAGAGAGTGTGTGTGTGTGAATGTGAGAGAGAGTGTGTGTGGTTGTGAGAGTGTATGTGTGTGTGATCATAAGTGTGCTAGAGTATGTATCATTGTATGCCTGTGTGTGTGAGTGTGTGTATATATATGTGTGTGTGTGTGTGTGTGTGTGTGAGAGGGAGGATGAGAGTGTGTGCACAAAGTGTGTGTGTGTGTGTGTGAGAGAATGAGAGTGTGTATGGTATGTGTGTGCGTTTTGTGTGTATTCTTGTGTATATCTGTGCTTTGTATGTGTTCTTGCATACTTTGTGTCTCACTGACGTGTTATTGTGTGTGAAGCACTTTGAGATGTCTGAAAGGTCTGTATGATGTACTATTAATATCTTTATCATTAGTAGTAGTATTAAAAAATATAATTATATATATTATAAAACGTGTGGGTTTCGGGTGTGTTTACATATATATTTGTATTTGTATTCTTTTTATCACAACAGATTTCTATGTGTGAAATTCAAGCTGCTCTCCCCTGGGAGAGCTCGTCGCTACACTACAGTGCCACCCATTTTTTTTTGTATTTTTTCCTGCGTGCAGTTTTATTTGTTTTCCCTCTTGAAGCGGATTTTTCTACATAATTTTGCCAGGAACAACACTTTTGTTGCCGTGGGTTCTTTTACGTGCGCTAAGTGCATGCTGCACATGGGACCTCAGTTTATCGTCTCATCCAAATGACTAGCGTCCAGACCACCACTCCAGGTCTAGTGGAGGGGGAGAAAATATCGGCGGCTGAGCCGTGATTCGAACCAGCACGCTTAGATTCTCTCTCTTCCTAGGCGGACGCGTTACCTCTAGGCCATATATATATATACCCAGTCTAATATGATTGTGTGTGTGTGTGTGTGTGTGCGCAGAACTTTCTGGAAGACACGGAAGAACTGTGGAAGTCCCACTGTGAGAAGGACTTCCGGAACCTGGAACCAGACGAAATGGAAACGTGGAGAGAGATGTACCTGGTAATGGTCTTCCTGTTTTCCTTACGTGTCATCGTATTTGTATTTCTCTCTTTTTGTCACAACAGATTTCTCTGTGTGAAATTCGGGCTGCTGTCCCAGGGAGAGCGTGTTACTACACTGACAGCGCCACCCATTTTTTGTTGGTTTTTTGTTTGTTTCTTGTTGTTGTTGTTTTTTTTTTGTCTGCCTGCGATTCTATTTGTTTTCCTATCGAAGTGGATTTTTTTCTACAGAATTTTGCCAGGGACAACCCTTTTGTTGTGGTGGGTTCTTTTACGTGCGCTAAGCGCATGCTGAACACGGGATCTCGGTTTATCGTCTCATCCGAATGACTAGCGTCCAGACCACCACTCGAGGTCTAGTGGAGGGGGAGAAAATATCGGCAGCTGAGCCGTGATTTGAACCAGCGCGCTCAGATTCTCTCGCTGCCTAGGCAGATGTGTTACCTCTGGGCCATCACTTCATCATGGTGGGGTGAATAATCAAAACGCTCATACACATGGCATGTTGCATGTCTGTATGAGTGTTTATGTGTACGTGACTGAAACCTGATTGAATGACGCAGGAAACGAATGATGAGCGCCCAATGGCAGCTGTCAGTCGGCTCTACCCAGGTAGGCAGCCTGTCGAGCAAATGACTCTTGTGTTTGTAAAGCGCTTAGAGCTTGGTCTCCAGCCAAGGATAGGCGCTGTGTAAATATCCGTATCATCAGTGTGTGAGACGGATAAAGAAGATGGAGATGAGACCCTCACTGCGATGAAAACAACTAAATCAGTGTCGCTACATCTTCAGGAAATAAATAAAATAGACGCTGTCCTCAGAAAGAAAAGATCTGAGCACATCACTCCTCTTTTGCAACATCTCCACTGGCTCCCTGTCTCACACCGAATAAAGTACAAGATCAGCACTCTATGTTATAAATGTATTCACAAATCAGCCCCTTCCTATCTCTGTGGCTGCCTTCCTGATGGGGTTTTTTTTTTTGTGTGTGTCATCTGTTTCTGATGGTAAGATTTTGGGGTAGGCATGTTGGGAGCCTCATTCATGAGTTGTTGTTGCTGTTGTTTTTATTAATCAGAGTGACTGCTGTGTGTGTGTGTGTGTGTGTGTGTGTGTATGTATGTGTGTGTGTGTGTGTGTGTGTGTATGTATGTGTGTGCGTGTGTGTACGTGTGTGTGTGTGTGTGTGTATGTGTATGTGTGTGTGTATGTGTGTGCGTGTGTGTGTGTGTATATGTGTGTGTGTGTGTGTATGTATGTGCGTGTGTGTGTGTATGTGTGTGTGTGTGTATGTGTGTGTGTGTGTATGTATGTGTGTACGTGTGTATGTATATATGTGTGTGTGTGTATGTGTGTGTATGTGTGTGTGTGTATGTGTGTGTGAGTGTGTATGTATATGTGTGTGTGTGTGTGTATGTATGTGCGTGTGTGTGTGTATGTGTGTGTGTGTGTGTGTGTGTATGTGTGTGTGTGTGTATGTATGTGTGTGCGTGTGTTTGTATATGTGTGTGTGTGTGTGTGTGTGTGTGTGTGTGCAGCGGAGAGTTGAGGAGCGGGAGGCCAAGTACCTGAAGCTGAGAGAAAACATGTCCAAGACCATGACCAAGGGACAGTCAGGTAGACAGCTTCTGTTGCTTCTGTGTGTGTGTCTGTGTGTTGTGTGTGTGTGTGTCCCTGTGTGTGTGTTGTGTGTGTGTGTCCCTGTGTGTGTGTGTGTGTGTGTCCCTGTGTGTGTGTTGTGTGTGTGTGTGTGTCCCTGTGTGTGTGTTGTGTGTGTGTCCCTGTGTGTGTGTGTGTGTGTCCCTGTGTGTGTGTCCCTGTGTGTGTCGTGTGTGTGTGTGTGTCCCTGTGTGTGTGTTGTGTGTGTGTGTGTCCCTGTGTGTGTGTGTGTGTGTGTGTCCCTGTGTGTGTGTGTGTGTGTGTGTGTCCCTGTGTGTGTGTGTGTGTGTCCCTGTGTGTGTCGTGTGTGTGTGTGTGTGTGTCCCTGTGTGTGTATTGTGTGTGTGTGTGTGTGTCCCTGTGTGTGTCGTGTGTGTGTGTGTGTGTCCCTGTGTGTGTGTGTGTGTGTCCCTGTGTGTGTTGTGTGTGTGTGTCCCTGTGTGTGTGCCTGTGTGTGTCGTGTGTGTGTGTGTCCCTGTGTGTGTTGTGTGTGTGTGTGTCCCTGTGTGTGTCTGTGTGTTGTGTGTGTGTGTGTGTGTCCCTGTGTGTGTGTGTGTGTGTCCCTGTGTGTGTCGTGTGTGTGTGTGTGTCCCTGTGTGTGTGTTGTGTGTGTGTGTGTCCCTGTGTGTGTCGTGTGTGTGTGTGTGTGTCCCTGTGTGTGTGTGTCCCTGTGTGTGTGTTGTGTGTGTGTGTGTCCCTGTGTGTGTCGTGTGTGTGTGTCCCTGTGTGTGTCCCTGTGTGTGTTGTGTGTGTGTGTGTGTCCCTGTGTGTGTGTCGTGTGTGTGTCCCTGTGTGTGTCGTGTGTGTGTCCCTGTGTGTGTGTGTGTGTCCCTGTGTGTGTCGTGTGTGTGTCCCTGTGTGTGTTGTGTCCCTGTGTGTGTCGTGTGTGTGTCCCTGTGTGTGTGTGTGTGTCCCTGTGTGTGTGTCTGTGTGTGTGTGTCCCTGTGTGTGTCGTGTGTGTCCCTGTGTGTGTGTGTGTCCCTGTGTGTGTGTTGTGTGTGTGTGTGTCCCTGTGTGTGTCGTGTGTGTGTGTGTGTGTGTGTCCCTGTGTGTGTGTTGTGTGTGTGTGTGTCCCTGTGTGTGTGTCTGTTGTGTGTGTGTGTGTCCCTGTGTGTGTGTGTGTGTGTCCCTGTGTGTGTCGTGTGTGTGTGTTGTGTGTGTGTGTCCCTGTGTGTGTGTGTGTGTGTGTGTGTGTGTGTCCCTGTGTGTGTCGTGTGTGTGTGTGTGTGTCCCTGTGTGTGTGTGTCCCTGTGTGTGTGTTGTGTGTGTGTGTGTGTCCCTGTGTGTGTGTTGTGTCCCTGTGTGTGTCCCTGTGTGTGTTGTGTGTGTGTGTGTGTGTCCCTGTGTGTGTCGTGTGTGTGTCCCTGTGTGTGTGTGTCCCTGTGTGTGTCGTGTGTGTGTCCCTGTGTGTGTGTGTCCCTGTGTGTGTCGTGTGTGTGTCCCTGTGTGTTGTGTGTGTGTGTGTCCCTGTGTGTGTTGTGTGTGTTGTGTGTGTGTGCCTGTGTGTGTGTGTGTGCCCCTGTGTGTGTCCCTGTGTGTGTGTGTCCCTGTGTGTGTCCCTGTGTGTGTGTGTCCCTGTGTGTGTGTCGTGTGTGTCCCTGTGTGTGTGTGTCCCTGTGTGTGTGTGTCCCTGTGTGTGTCCCTGTGTGTGTCGTGTGTGTGTGTGTCCCTGTGTGTGTGTGTGTGTGTGTGTGTCCCTGTGTGTGTCGTGTGTGTGTGTGTGTCCCTGTGTGTGTCCCTGTGTGTGTCCCTGTGTGTGTCCCTGTGTGTGTCGTGTGTGTGTGTGTGTCCCTGTGTGTGTGTGTGTGTGTGTGTGTGTGTCCCTGTGTGTGTCGTGTGTGTGTGTGTGTCCCTGTGTGTGTGTGTGTGTGTGTGTGTCTGTGTGTGTGTGTCCCTGTGTGTGTCGTGTGTGTGTGTGTGTCCCTGTGTGTGTGTGTGTGTGTGTGTGTGTCTGTGTGTGTGTGTGTGAAAGCATGATTCTGGTACTTTGTCTTTTATCTATGTTTGCATGAACTTGATGCTTCAAAATGTGTTTCTTATCTGGAAACCCCCCCCCCACAAAAACTCAGTAATGGTTTGAACTTGTGTGTTGCTGTCTCTTTTAAATTTAAAAGAGCGAAATCTTCTAACAGTTACAGATAAAAAGCAGACAAGCATGCAATTAAACAAACAATTAAAACCGGAATATATATTCATCTGGAGTTTTTTGAGGTATATATTTATCTGTACCTTTCTATTTCTCTGTGTGTGTGTAGGGGGGTACAAAATTGTATGTGTGAGTACGCTAAATGGTTAGGATAATGTGTCATGAACTGTGTATTGTAAGTTTATCTTAATTTGTGTGTGTGTGTGTGTGTGTGTGTGTGTGTGACAATATGGTGTTGAAGCAGTTGAGCATTTGTATGGTTTGACAG
Organism: Babylonia areolata; assembly: GCF_041734735.1. Taxonomy (NCBI): domain Eukaryota; kingdom Metazoa; phylum Mollusca; class Gastropoda; order Neogastropoda; family Buccinidae; genus Babylonia; species Babylonia areolata. The sequence continues at coordinate 16,975,606 of NC_134908.1, forward strand.
TCCTGATATGGCCCTGTGCGGTCGGCTAGACTGCAAACATCGATAAACCAGTAGACCCATCTTGAACCTGGGCAGGCAGCAAGGTTTGCATGGTGGGACTCCATGTTGTGGCGTGGAGCTGATGAATATGTCGCCTTTTCATCAGCGAATTGTGTCAACAGTTTCTTCTCTTTCAGAAACAGCAAAGCGTCACTGTTAACTTGTTGTACGTCTCACTGCGTGCAGGCAACAAGATTCGCATGGTCGAACTGTAGAACTAATGCATATGTCACCTTTTCATCAGCGAACGTGTTAACAATTTTTCAGACGTTGCGTTGTTCTGTGGAACTGATGCATGTGTCGACTTTTCATCAACAAACGTGTCGACAATTTTTGGACTACACGTTGTTCTGTGGAACTAATGCATGTGTTGACTTTCTGTCAGCAAAAGCATCAACAGTTTTTCTTTCAGAGACAGCAAAGCATCACTATTAACTTGTTGTTCCTCTCTCTCTGCGTGCAGGCAACAAGATTCGCATGGTTGAACTGTAGAACTAATGCATATGTCACCTTTTCATCAGCGAACGTGTCAACAATTTTCAGATGTTGCGTTGTTCTGTGGAACTAATGCATGTGTCGACTTTTCATCAACAAATGTGTCAGCATTTTTTGGACTTCTACGTTCTGTGGAAGTAATGCGTATGTCGACTTTCTGTCAGTGAAAGTGTCAGCAGTTTTTCCTTCAGAGACAGCAAAGCATCACTATTAACTTGTTGTTCCTCTCTCTCTGCCTGCAGGCAACAAGGTTCGCATGGCCTACATGGACACGGTGGCCAAACCGCCGCGGGATGTGCGGAGGCAGCAGCAGCGGTTCGGCACGGCGGGCATCGTGCGCGGTGGGCGCTCCAGCGAGCCCTCCACATCGGCTGGGTACTCTGGTGCCCAGTCCCTGAAGCACAAGACCTACATCCCCATGAAACCTCAGGGAGGGGGGCGACCCGTGGATGACAGGCCTAGACGTAGGTTGATTTGTATGGCGGGAGGGGGGTGGGGGGGGATTTGGAGGTGTGATGTGTGTGTGTGTGTGTGTACTCTGGAGCCCAGTCTCTGAAACACAAGGCCTACATCCCCATGAAGAGGGGGGCGTCCCATGGACGACAGGCCTAGATGTAGATTGATATGTGTGGGGGGAGGGGTGGGCGTGGGAATTTGTAGGGGTGGTGTGTGTGTGTGCTCTGGAGCCCAGTCTCTGAAACACAAGGCCTACATCCCCATGAAGCCTCAGGGAGGGGGGCGCCCCGTGGACGACAGGCCTAGACGTAGGTTGATTTGTGTGGCGGGAGGGGGATGGGGGAGGGGATTTGGAGGGGTGGTGTGTGTGTCTGTGTGCTCTGGTGCCCAGTCTCTGGAACACAAGGCCTACATCCCCATGAAGAGGGGGGCGTCCCGTGGATGACAGGCCTAGATGTAGATTGATATATGTGTGGAGAGGGGTGGAGGTGGGGATTTGTAGGGGTGGTGTGTGTGTGTGTGTACTCTGGGGCCCAGTCTCTGAAACACAAGGCCTACATCCCCATGAAGAGGGGGGCGTCCCGTGGACGACAGGCCGAGATGTAGATTGATATGTGTGGTGGGAGGGTGAAGGGGGATGTGGGGGGGATTTGTAGGGGTGGTGTGTGTGTGTGTGTGTACTCTGGGGCCCAGTCTCTGAAACACAAGGCCTACATCCCCATGAAGAGGGGGGCGTCCCGTGGACGACAGGCCTAGATGTAGATTGATATGTGTGGCGGGAGGGGGGGGGGGGATTTAAAGGGATGGTGTGTCTGTGTGTGTGTGTGTGTGTGTACTCTGGGGCCCAGTCCTTGAAACAGAAGGCCTACGTCCCCATGAAGCGTCACAGAGGGGGGGCGCCCCGTGGACGACAGGCCTAGACGTAGGTTGATATGTGTGGGGGGAGTGGGGGGGGAAGGGGGGATTTGGTGGTGTGGTGTGTGTGTCTGTGTACTCTGGGGCCCAGTCTCTGAAACACAAGGCCTACGTCCCCATGAAGGCTCACAGAGGGGGGCGTCCCGTGGACGACAGGCCAAGATGGAGGTTGATATGTGTGGGGGGAAGTGGGGGGGGGGGGATTTTGAGGGATGGTGTGTGTGTGTGTGTGTGTGTGTGTGTGCTCTGGTGCCCAGTCTCTGAAACATAAGGCGGGGCACCCCGTGGATGACAGGCCGAGATGGAGGTTGATTGTGGGGGTGGGGGTGGGGGTGGGGAGGGTGGTGGGGGGCTGGGGGGGGTTAGGTTGTGGAGGGGTGGTGTGTTGGTGTGTACTCCCATGGACGACAGGCCTAGAAATAGGTAAATTGTGTATTTTCACCGTGATCTTCTCTGTGTGATTACAGCCCTGTGAATTATGTTTGTGTTTGTATTTGTATTTCTTTTTATCACAACAGATTTGTCTGTGTGAAATTCGGGCTGCTCCCCCCCCAAGGGAGAGCGCGTTGCTACACTACAGCGCCACCCATTTTTTTTGTAATTTTTTTTCCTGCGTTTTTCCTATTGAAGTGCATTTTTCTACAGAATTTTGCCAGGAACAACCCTTCTGGGTTCTTTTACGTGCTCTAAGTGCATGCTGCGCATGGGACCTCGGTTTATCGTCTCATCCGAATGACTAGCCAGACCACCACTCGAGGTCTAGTGGAGGGGGGAGAAAATATCGGCGGCTGAGCCATGATTCGAACCAGAACACTCAGATTCTCTCGCTTCCTAGGCGGACGCGTTACCTCTGGGCCATCACTCCACACAGATGTGTATTTTCACAGTGATGTTTTGTGTGTGAACACAGCCCAATGATTTATAGAATAGAATAGAAGAATAGAATATGTCTTTATCACCAAGTGTACCAGGGTCACAAGGAATATTGGGGGGGATAGTACATAACAAGGTACGAACATAAATCGAAAATCATACACAAACACAGATACGGTAGAAATTATGATACAGACAAGTGCATATCAACATAAAAACTTGTGCATACTCACACATGCATGCACTGCACACACACACACACACACATACACACACACACACACACACACACACACTCACACACACACGTTTGAACAGAAGCCGCATATTACACGTGGATGGGGCCGATGACTAGATCTTCAGGTAGACGGTTGTTGACACACACAGATAACAGTGTATTTTCACCTTGGCATTCTCCCTGTGAACACAGGCCTCCGATTTATATTGAGGAAGGTGGCAGAATGGGTTAACTCACTCAGTACGGCCAGTCCTCTCTTCTCCTCTACATAGACCCCTCGGATGTCCAGTGGGTGTCTGAATGACCCAACCTTTAGCTTCCATCATCAGAATTGTGGTATTCTTTGTCAACATTCACGTCTTCAGTATAAGAGCCTTCTGCTTGCAATATTTTGATGATGGTAATTGGGGTGAAACGCTGTTAACGTTGTCTCTTTCGCCGTTCGTATGGAGAGAGTTAAGACACTCAGCTGCCAACACGCAGTCAGTGAGGGTGTGGGTTCGAATCCCACTCTCGCCCCTTGACTGGGAAAATCAAACTGAGCGTCCAGTCCTTCGGACAAGACGATAACGGGCGCAATAGCCGAGTGGTTAAAGCGTTGGACTGTCAATCTGAGGGTCCCGGGTTCGAATCACGGTGACGGTGCCTGGTGGATAAAGGGTGGAGATTTTTACCAATCTCCCAGGTCAACATATGTGCAGACCTGCTAGTGCCTGAACCCCCTTCGTGTGTATATGCAAGCAGAAGATCAAATACTGCACGTTAAAGATCCTGTAATCCATGTCAGCGTTCGGTGGGTTATGGAAACAAGAACATACCCAGCATGCACACCCCCGAAAAAGGAGTATGGCTGCCTACATGGCGGGGTAAAAACGGTCATACACGTAAAAGCCCACTCGTGTGCATACGAGTGAACGCAGAAGAAGAAGAAGGACGAGACGATAAACCCGATGTCCCGTGTTGCAGCGGCACGCAACGCGACACACTGAAAAAGAACCCATGGCAACCAAAGTGTTGTTGTCCTCTGACAGAATTCTGTCAGAAGAAATCCGCTGACAGGTACACTGAGTGATGGCCCAGAGGTAACTTGTCCGCCTTAGAAAGCAAGAGAATCTGAGCGCGCTGGTTCTTCTTCTTCTTCTTCTGCGTTCACTCGTATGCACACGAGTGGGCTTTTACGTGTATGACCGTTTTTACCCCGCCATGTAGGCAGCCATACTCCATTTTCAGGGGTGTGCATGCTGGGTATGTTCTTGTTTCCATAACCCACCGAACGCTGACATGGATTACAGGATCTTTAACGTGCAGTATTTGATCTTCTGCTTGCATATACACACGAAGGGGGTTCAGGCACTTGCAGGTCTGCACATATGTTGACCTGGGAGATCGTAAAAATCTCCACCCTTTACCCACCAGGGGCCGTCACCGTGATTCAAACCCGGAACCCTCAGATTGACAGTCCAACGCTTTAACCACTCGGCTATTGCGCCCGTCTAGCGCGCTGGTTCGAATCACGGCTCAGCCACTGATATTTTCTCCCCCCTCCACTAGACCTTGAGTGGTGGTCTGGACGCTAGTCATTCGGATGAGTCGATAAACCGAGGTCCCATGTGCAGCACGCACTTAGTGCACGTAAAAGAACCCACGGCAACAAAAGAATTGTTCCTGGCAAAATTCTGTAGAAAAATCCACTTCGATAGGAAAAACAAATAAAACTGCACGCAGGAAATAATATATATATATATATATATATATATATATATATATATATATATTAAAAAAAAAAAAAAAGGGGATGGCACTGTCAGTGTAGCGACGCGCTCTCCTTGGGGAGAGCAGCCTGAGTTTCACGCAGAGAAATCTGTTCAGTGTTGTGACAAAAAAGAGAAATACAATACAATACAATACAATACAAATATATATAATCAAGGCGTGACTAAGTAAGCGCATTGGGTTATGCTGCTGGCCAGGCATCTCCCGAGCAGGTGTGGTGTAGCGTGTATGGATTTGCCCGGACGCAGTGACGCCCCCTTGAAAAAATTGAGACTGAGACTGAAACGGATGTGTACTGCGTGTATTTATTTCCACCGTGGTGTTTTCTCTGTGAGCGCAGCCCAAGTACGACCCACGGCCCCCATGATGCAGAAGACTCTGAAGATGATCAAGAAAATCCGACGCTGAGACGCCTGACCTCTCACCCTGTGTTGACCTCTGACCCTGTCCTGACCTCTCACCGGTCCTGCCTTGACCTCTCACCTGTTCGCTGCCGTCAGGACTGGTGTGGCAGGCTGTTTGTACCCCCCGATTAGATTTTACCCCTGGGGGGGATTCTAGCTAGCCTACATTTACCTGTGAGTCTGTGGAGGGTGGTCTATGGACCGTGCTGTGGACCATAGTTATAATTATGATGATGAATGAACACAGTCAGCGATGCTGATAGTGTTGATGCTGCGTGTGATGAAGAAAATCTCGTGCTGAATTGGTGAACAGCATGATGCAGATGGGTTTTTGACTCACTTGTGTAAACAAAGTGAGTCTATGTTTTAACCCGGTGTTCGGTTGTCTGTGTGTGTGTGTGTGTCTGTGTGTCCGTGGTAAACTTAAACATTGATATTTTCTCAGCAAATACTTTGTCAGTTGACACCAAATTAGGCATGAAAATAGGAAAAATTCAGTTCTTTCCAGTCATCTTGTTTAAAACAATATTGCACCTCTGGGATGGGCACAAAAAAATTAAAAAAAGAAGCCTAATTATATGCAGACTGCATTTACTGTTATATTTATATTTTTTGTATTCTCTAAACTTGGCACTTTGATCTGATATTCTGACCCAACAACAAGAGCAGTCATTATTATCATTTTTTGTTCAAACAGGAACTTCTTTTGCTAAGCATGGAAGTTTTATTTATGTTGCAAACGTTTTGGTGCAGTTAGTAAAAAAGGGAAATTACTCTGTAATTATTGCTAGGGGACTTAATTTGCTTTAAACTGATCTTTCTCATCTTAAACATTACATTTTGAAAATATACACAATACATGAAAAGCTTGCTTTCTTTTTCTAAAGTATATCACAAGTGAGTCTTGAAGGCCTTGCCTCTCTTGTTTTGTTTGTTTTATTTTATTGGTGTGTGTGTGTGTGTGTGTGTCATGTTTGGTTATTATCATGGTTGAAAACATCACTTGTGTGCTGCGAAACAGAAGCACAAGGTTTTGTCTTGGATTATGACAGTAATAATAATAATAATAATAATGTACATTTGTATAGCGCCCTTTCTGTCTAAGAGCTCAGGGCGCTTTACCTGAAAGAAAAATATTACAAGTTACAAAAAACATTCATGACCACTCTTTATCAGAAAACCCCTCGCCCCCCCTCCCCCCACCACCCACACTCTCCCTTTCCCACTCTACATACATCCAAAGTGAGCTGACATGGGTGGTGTTGGAGAACAAGGAAGCTGAGAGTACTTACAGATAGGTTTTTAAAAAGATGAGTTTTTAGTGATGAGCAAAAAAAGCAGAAATAGAATCAGGATGTAAATAATGATAAGTCAGTTGACTGATGGGTGAAAAAGAAACGTTGATGTCTTCTGATAATGATGGAATTGGTGATGAAGATTCAAACGAATATATATATATATATATATATATATATATATATATATATATATATATATATATATATATATATATGCCATATACATATGCCAAAGTCCATGACACTCTGTCACAATCATGGCAGTTATAGATGTAATCATTCCTATCGTGATCATGTTGTAGGCTGAAATTTATTTTTTCGAGTGACATACAACCAGATAGAATTGGTGTGTGTGGGTGGGGTGGAGGGGTGGGTGGGTATTGAATGACATACAACCAAACAGAATAGGGTGGAGGGGTGGGTGGGTGGGTATTGAATGACATACAACCAAACAGAATAGGGTGGAGGGGTGGGTGGGTGGGTATTGAATGACATACAACCAAACAGAATAGGGTGGAGGGGTGGGTGGGTGGGTATTGAATGACATACAACCAAACAGAATGGGGTGGAGGGAAGGGGGGGAGGGGGTGGCAGACTGACATTGAAGAATGGATGGACATAGTGCCAAAATTTAATGCAATGGAGGAAAAATGATGGGTTTTTTTTTTTTTGTGAGTGACATGCAGTCAAATGAATAAATGAAATTAAAAAAAAAACAGTAATGAAAGTGTTTTTGTTTTGTTTTTTGGGGGGGGAGGAATAAATTGCAGATTTAATGAATTCATTTACAGGATATATGAATTTTATATTGATATATAGAAGGAAGAAAAAAGAAACAAAACAATCTATACTTTATGATGGTAGATTTTTACCAGACAAAGCTGTGCAATAGACTGGTTAATTCATTTTTGTGGTGTCAACGGCATGTGCTGCGCCGTTGCGTTTTCATGGACAGCGAAGAAAAGAGTGAAGATGTGATGCCAGTACCCGTATGTATAGAACATTACACATATTTTTTTTGCAAGAGCAACAGTTGAAAAAGGTCATTTGTGTATATGTGTGATTAATTTA
>NC_134908.1:16993167-17015667 GCF_041734735.1 Babylonia areolata
TAACTCTGACGCGTCTCGGCGATCAGTTGCATCTTAACGTGAAATTTCAGTGTCTGGGGTCACGTGTGAGGCCGGGGACAGAGCGACTGACGCACTTTCGACGAAATATGTCTTCGTTTGTTTTTTTTTTTTTTTGTTTTTTTTTTTTTGCCATATACCTAGCTACAGCATAATACTTCATTGAAAAAGCAAGAAGAATTCACGGCCGCGGCACTACATTGACTCAGTGATTCAATACTCACCGGAATACATTCCGCGGAAGACAAGTTAGCTTACTGAACAATTTGAGTTGACAATTATGCCAGTGCATCGGAGTTTTACAAGGTATCCTTTCGTGAGAAAACGAGAAAGAGTGGAGGTAAAGTATTTAGCACAGAAGCAGAAGACAAATACAGTATAACGTTTTCAATGTGTTCGTCGATAATCGTACTATTATCCTGACAAAACACAAAAACGTTTTGGACCACTTCATCAAAGCAGGTAATGTTTTCATAAAATGTTTAAAAAAAAAAAAAAATAATGATAGAAATTTTTTTTTTTTAAATATCGAGAGATGGTTTGAATTACGCAGACTGCCCATGATCTGTGGAGTGATGGCCTAGAGGTAACGCGTCCGCCCAAGAAGCGAGAGAATCTGAGCGCGCTGTTTCGAATCACGGCCGGCTCAGCTGTCGATATTTTCTCCCCCTCCACTAGACCTTGAGTGGTGGTCTGGACGCTAGTCATTCGGATGAGACGATAAACCGAGGTCCTGTGTGCAGCATGCACTTAGCGCACGTAAAAGAACCCACGGCAACAAAAGGGTTGTTCTTGGCAAAATTCTGTAGAAAAATCCACTTCGTTTGGGAAAACAAATAAAACTGCACGTAGGAAAAAAAAAACAATTAAAAAAAAAAGAAAAAAAAAGGGTGGCGCTCAGTGTAATGCAGCGACGCGCTCTCCGTGGAGAGACCAGCCCGAATTTCACACATCTCTCAGAAATCTGTTGTGATAAAAAAAAAATTACAAATGCAAATACAAATCTATACGGCCTACCGCTACAGGACCTTTCACTTGTCCTCAATAAAAAGGTGTGTAAATTTCCAAGCGGACCTGGGTTCAGTTCTTCAGTTGTGAACCCTAGCTGTATATCAGTTTTGCACCAGTATAGAAACATGCACCCACGATGTAAGCGTATATATAATCCGTTCACAAATGATTACGTATACATCCATCAACACGACATAGGCTTCCATCGGTCAGTGTTGACCAAGGTTTAAAAAAAAACAAAATAAACAAACAAACAAAACCCAAAAACAACTAAGCCATTATTGTCGTTAGTAGGGGGCTTAGTAGGTGGTGTCCTAAGTACGTTAAATCAGAACATGCACTTAAGTGACTCCGAGCAGCAGTACAGGGTCTCTCCTCTGGTGTGTGGCCTCCTAGCGACCTAACATCGGTGGTTCCCTGCGGACTGCCGACGCTGGAACTGTGACGGACGAACCCGGGTGTGACCGTGTATGGGGGGATCTAAATGAGCGGCGTGGGAGTAGGGCCACTGCCGAAACAGTGCAGACGATGGGGCAGAAGAAAAAAAAATCCAAACCATATGTCTGCCCTTGTGGTACAGTGCCGGCTGTTGATGAACAGGCCGATTCGCGAGCGACAGTCTCTGTCACCGGTGGATCGACTCTGAGCTGTTTCAACTGCACCGTTTCTGCGGTTCAGTTTTCGTCTGCTTCTTCTCCCGGGTCTTCTTCTTTTCTTCTTCTTCTTCTTCTTCTTTCCGTTACACGACCAACATCGACTTGCCGATGACTCTGTCGTGCCGTGGTTCATGCATGCTGGGTATTTTCGTGTCTCCATAACCCAGCGAACACTGACATGGGTTACATGATCTTTAACGTGCTTATTTGATTTTCTGGCACTAACAGGTCTGCACATATGTTGACCTGGGAGATCGGAAAAATCTCCACCCTTTACACACCAGGCGCCGTTACCGTGATTCGAACCCGGGACCCTCAGATTGAAATCCACCGTGACGGCATCCATCAGCATATTCATCATGTGAAAAAATATTGACACCGCGGATTTGACGTTCCTGTGACCGGATGCACCGATGTAGAATCGGCCGTTAGCCCGTCGGATTTCTGATCCATTACCTCACTGGCAGTGTTCCCCAGTGATCCGGCAGGGTTCGAGACCCCAGTGATTTCGGCATTGTATTGTATTGTATTGTATTGTATTGTATTTCTCTTTTTGTCACAACAGATTTCTCTGTGTGAAATTCGGGCTGCTCTCCCCAGGGAGAGCGCGTCGCTATACCCTTCTTTTTTTTTCTTTTTTTTTCGTGCGTGCAGTTTTATTTGTTTTTCCTATCGAACGGTGGATTTTTCCACAAAATTTTGCTAGGAACCGTGAACAACCCCTTTGTTGCCGTGGGTTCTTTTACGTGCGCTAAGTGCATGCTGCACACGGGACCTCGGTTTATCGTCTCACCCGAATGACTAACGTCCAGACCACCACCACTGACTTAAAGTCTACTGAGTGGAGGGGCCGGGCCGAGAAACTGAATATTGGCGGCTGACGGAGCCGTGATTCGAACCAGCGCGCTCAGATTCTCTCGCTTGCCAGGCGGACGGACGCGGTAGCTCTAGGCCATCACTCCATGGTGTTGTGTTCATGGAAAAGGCACTCTATTCCGAATTCCGATTCCCTCACTCTGGCCACCCACGCAGGTGTGAGTTTCAGTTTCAGTTTCACTTTCTCAAGGAGGCGTCACTGCGTTCGGACAAATCCATACACGCTACACCACATCTGTTGAGCAGATGCCTGACCAGCAGCATAACCCAACGCGCTTCGTCAGGCCTTGAGTGCATGCTTACATATTTGTGTACCTATGAAAGGGGATTTCATTTTACGTAATTTCGCCAGAGGACAACACTCTCGTTGCCATGGGTTCTTTTTCAGTGCGCCAAGTGCGTGCTGCACACGGGACCTCGGTTTATCGTCTCATCCGAAAGACTAGACGCTCAGTTTGATTTTCCAGTCAAACTTAGGAGAAAGGGCGAGAGCGGGATTCGAACCCACACCCTCACGGACTCTGTGTATTGGCAGCTGAGCGTCTTAACCATTCTGCCACCTTCCTCCCCAGGTGTGAATGCCCGGGGTCAGTACTTGAAACTTCGGTTGGGGAAGGTTCACAGTAAAACGACGGAAGGATTGACCGACACTAATACTGATCTCGGGAAATTCTGATCTGTGACTGACTGAGAGGATTGTGTACTGCCTTCCGGGCTAACTTGATGCCGAGCCTTAGACACAGTGTATATGGATTAATTGCCTAGATCAGTGGTCGTAAAAGGCGAGAAGACCTTTGGATTTTTCTTCCTCTTCTCAGTTTTATCATCAGTCTTCTTGTCAAAGTTTTTGTTTTTTTAAATGCCGGCAAGGAACCAGATAATCCTCCACTCCGGCGGCCGCTTCACTGTACACTTCTTGACAATGGTGTCTAATTTAAATCAACCTGGCTTAACCCTTTCACCGCCAAGCTCGCGTTTATGCACAAGCCGCGTGGTCAGTAGAGGACCCATGTCACTGGAAGGTGACCATTCATTGGTCTGTTATCCATGAACCTACTGCTCTCAGTCAGTTAATGTTCGGTGGTCACTAGACATGACTCGATAGGTCACTGTATTTTCTATACATCGCACGGGGAATCCCCAGCTTTTCTGTGTTTATACCACAACGGAATTTTTTACCGTCTAAATTGACTGGCGGTGAAAGGGTTAATTTTGTGTTTCGTGTAAAAGGGCATATTTGCGACTCGGATTACGGTCACGTCAATTCACACGCATGCGTAACTCTGAAAACTGGAGAAGAAACTGAAGACAAGGAACAGGTAGGGGAGGGACTGAGGCTATCTCTGACAGTTGTGAAGAACTGAGGTGGGTTTCACGGCACTGAGACCAGCAGACTTGAAAAAGAGACTTGCAGAGACCTGACGAAGTCAGTGAAAGAGGAAGTTCATTCCAAATGCAAGGTCCAGAGACAGAGAAAGAACGGCGTCCAACAGTGGAGTGTTTGAGTCATATAAAATTAAGGATTGGAAAACGCGGCATCGGATTCATTCAGTCTATTCTTACTAGTACTGTATGCACTGTATGATGCGTTCAGTTCCAACTTGAAGGCGACAGTCGGAAACTTGACTTAGTCGAGCTTCATACGGTTAAAACACTCAGTAGTCAATTAATCAGTACAAAATCAGTCGATCAATCCCTGCCAATAATATTCGGTATGTTTTAAACTTTTTTTTGGACCAGAAAGATTCAGATGGCAAAAATGGGATTCATATAGAAAAAGAAAACAAACTTTGCAAAGTTGTTCATAGCTTTTATGTCTATGTGAATGCATAATATAATAAACTGTTGGGGGAAAAAGGTCGCGTCAAATTGTTCTGTGAAGAAAGTGCATGCATTGTTGTGCCGTTATGCGTTTGTGTTGTGAAAAGTGCCCATCACAGACTCATATCCAATATTGTCTTTCCATTTACGGCAGGCGACCCTTACGTCATGAACTTACTGACACGTGATCAGCTCTATCCAATGAAAATTAACCACCTAAAAAAAGCAGACAACAGCATTCACATTTTGCGTAGGTCTTCACAGAAGAAGTAGCACAATGTAGTGCATTAGTACTACATATACCATTTGAATGTTTTCCCTATATTTCACATCAGTATAACATAATTAAGTTATGAAAGATAACTGAACATTTTTCGTTGGTATATATCGTCCAATTTAAAGGTTGTTAAAACGCGGATGAAGAAACCGAACTGTAAAAATAGGCTGAACTTCGCGCATGGGCACACCTAACCTTCATAATGGCGTCTGAAAGGTGCGTTGGCGAGCAGTAACTTTGAGGCTGTAATTTTACAGCCCTTGCCAGGTTATCAGGTGAACAGGTTTGCATCGCAACGTTTGAATACATCTTGTCTGTCATTGAGAACGGTTAAGATCGCGGATCACAATTGAATAGTCGCTTGAATCGGGTCATACGACTGTTGCCTTGTAACGGTAACAAACAGGAAGCAGTTCATTTCATCATTTGATGAAACTGCGACTTTCATAAGAAGCAGCCTGGATTACTTAAACCTGGTAAAGGTGGAGCTGGAACATCGAAACTAAGGATTCTGAAGGGATTGCTGATTTGTGTGACACCAGTCTGAGACAAAGTGGTGGGATTCGCAGCTTGCTGGGGCTGTGAATTCTTTGTGCGTCTTAGGAGTGGTGAAACAACTGGTATGAGATAGCAACAGTGAGTTGACTGAGATCAGGTGATTCATCATGGCAAGGACTATGTGCTAGCTGACTGGTTTGGGAGGATTCTTCTTTATCACATCATCATGCTCAACTAGGACTGCAGCCACTTACACCAGTCTTTGGTGCTACAACTTCTTTCATAATGAAACATATTTACCCACAAAGCTACTGGTAACTTAGGTCAATATGACATCATCATAATCTGTCAGCTTGTATGAAAATGTTTGCTACTTTGTGAGAACCCAATCAAAGTGATCATGAACTTGCTGTTCAAAGTTTCTGTGAACTGATATATCTTTGGAAGATATGCATACAAGTAACAACCGATCAAATGAGATTAGATTTTCTTCTCGCCAGTTTGAAACAACACAAGTTGTACAGTTGCAAAATGCTTTTGTAATTTGTTAAAGTAAAATTTCATATCAACGTGCAATAATGGGTTATCATTATCATGTTGCGTTTCACCCTATCCCCCCCTATCCCGGTGAGATCAGCATCAGTGTGTGTGAAAGTTCAGCATTCAATCCCATAAACATGCCTTCTGCTTGGAGTTCGACAGACTTTCCTTGTTGTGAAATTGGATTGCAGCGGAAGTGTTTGTGTGCTTGTGACTTTGCTTGATACAGACTTTGGTGCAAAGTAACTACCAATAGTAGTTGATGAATCTTTGCGTGAGGAGGTAAAAGCCAGCGTGGTACAGAATACGTGAAAGTGTGTGTGTTTGGTTGAAATGTACGTCTCAAACTGGTGCTAATTCTTCTCGTCTGGAACGAGCACTGTTACCTGCAAATTAGGATTTAATCTGTGAGCTGGTGTACTTGCCTGATAATAGATTGTCAGGTGTTGTTGGACTCTACATTTGAATTGATCACTAACAAGGGCCAGACCCTTGTCCTTTCTGGGAAATCCATTTTTCAAACCTCTACCTCTTTGGGGTTTGATGAGTTGCACAGGAAGCAGGCCCAGGCTGTTTATAAGTCATGGGCCGAAAAAGAAAATACATCAAGAACCAGATCCACACTTAGGGAACTTAACGCCCGATGTTCAATCAGATACGTTACCCTCTTTTACAAGCTCAGATTCCAAAAAAGATGACGTGCTTAAATTGGGGAAATACATTCTCTTCAAACAGAATGAGAAGCTTGAAACATACCAAGCCATAGACACCTCCACACAGGAGGAACTCACATGCAAGGTAAGAAGAAATGTTATTTTTGACAATAATATTCATTTGTGAAGTGTATTGTGTGGTGCATTGTTTTGAATAATCATTATTTTTGTTGTTTTTTTTTTTGTTTTTGTTTTTGATTAGAGTGTGACTTGAGTCGGCCAGTGTGAGTGTGTGTGTGTGTGTGTGTGTGTGTGTGACTGAGTGTGTATGCCTGTCTGTGTGTGTGTGTGTGTGTGTATGTGTGTGTGTGTGTGAATGTGTGTGTGTGTGTGACTGAGTGTGTATGCGTGTGTGTGTGTGTGTGTGTGTGTGTGTGAGTCACTGAGTGTGTGTGTGTGTGTGTGAGCCACTGAGTGTGTATGTGTGTGTGTGTGTAGGGCACGCATGCATGCATGCATGCAAATGTTGACATACATGTATGGTGGAGAGGGCCAATCTACCCAGAATAGTATGGTTTTAAGAGTGTGTGCAGGTTCTTGTAATTGATAAATGATTCGTTATAACAATAGTAATGCTAACAATTTTATTTATTTATTGAAGTGTTGAAGCTCCAATAGACACACTTTCTTATAACTTCTATTATTAGCACAAAACTCAAAAGGAATAATTATCAGCTGGAGCAGATTCATTGATCATCTTGTAAATTGTTATGTCAAAATGAAAGTAATAAATATTCTGGGAAATTATTTTCATTATAAATTGCAGAACTCTTGATACATGATTACATCACTGTTAAACTCTTCAAACTGAAACTGAAAGTTGTAGACCTTCAGGCTACTTAGTTACGAAAGGTGGAATTTTTGGTTGTCTATTCTTAGATGTTCTGTATTTAGCTTCTATCTCAGTGTGTCGACAGTTATGAGACTGTGGCTTCCTTATTTATAAATTTATTTCCTTGTCATTGAAATGATTAAAACATAACAATATAAATGATTAATCATCTTTATCACTAGGATGAATATGTTGCTGAAGCCATGACTGACTGTAGATCTATTTTAAAAAAAAAGGAAAAAAAAAAAGGGAAAGATTTGCAACATGGGGGTTGGGGGATAGGGGGTTTGTGCACAGGAGTAGGACTAGTGGTGTTGGCTCTGCCTGAAGTCAGCTGCCTTGATGTTGAAATAATTGTGGAATCTCCAGTTTTACTTTTAGTGTGGTACTTGGTACAGAGACATGTTGAAGTGGATTCATCTAAAACTTAAAAGCAGTCTTTGAAAAAAATTTAGTTTCTGAGTCTGACCTTTTGAAATACATATGACTGTGTATGAGCGAGAACGATGCACTAAAAATCCATATCAAAAGCAGCTCTAAAAGTTTGACTTAAGTAGTTTACATTTTGTATTCATCATTTTATTATAAATATATAGAATTTATTTTAATTGTAAACATTTCAGGCCAAATTATGCATACTGCCGGATTATTGGGGTGTTTTTTTTTGACTCACTTGTGTAAACAAAGTGAGTCTATGTTTTAACCCGGTGTTCAGTTGTCTCTGTGTGTGTGTGCGTGTGTGTGTGTCCGTGGTAAACTTTAACATTGACATTTTCTCTGCAAATACTTTGTCAGTTGACACCAAATTCGGCATAAAAATAGGAAAAATTCAGTTCTTTCCAGTCATCTTGTTTAAAACAATATTGCACCTCTGGGATGGGCACAAAAAAATAAAGAATGAAGCCTGATTATATGCAAACTGCATTTACTGTTATATTTATATTTTTTGTATTCTCTAAACTTGGCACTTTGATCTGATATTCTGACATAACAACAAGAGCAGTCATTTTTATCATTTTTTGTTCAAACAGGAACTTCTTTTGCTAAGCATGGGAGTTTTATTTATGTTGCAAACGTTTTGGTGCGGATAAGAAAAAAGGGAAATTACTCTGTAATTAATGCTAGGGAACTTAATTTGCTTTAAACTGATCTTTCTCATCTTAAACATTACATTTTTTTTTTCTTTTCTTTTCTTTTTTCTTCTCCCAAGCTTATGCATCATATTTAATACAGAGCACTTTTCAACCATTTTTAAAATCTCTTTTTTTTACCTCCTAATGATTCCTTTACAGGATAAAGCGTGAAGCACAAGTGAGTCTTGAAGGCTTTGCCTCTTGTTTCTTGTGACATTGTGGTTTCTTACAGTTACACTGTTACACATGATGGTATAATGATAATTATGATGAAGAATAGATCCAGTACAAAGGTAACAACAGTACAAATACTAGAATAACAAGAACAAACAGAAATCATTCATGATTCATGCTGTTGTAATAGCTCTAATAAATGACATGAAATTATCATGGTATGTAAGCAGTGTGTGTGTGTGTGTGTGTGTGTGTGTGTGTGTGTGTGTGTATTTATAATTGACTAAGAGGGAGGGAGAATAAACAATTTTTTTTAATTAATTTAAAATGAGAAAGTGGAATTATTTAAATTTTAAACAGTCAAAAACATTCTTTTCTTTTAGAGCCCTGAGGTCAAAGAAAATAATAAAGAACACACGCTCACACATGCACACGCACACTCACAGACACACACACTCACACAAGATGAAACAGATTAGAACCATTATTCCTAGGCGTCAGTAGAACTAGAAGAATTGAAGAGGTAGATTCACACAAAATTCTGGGTGTGTACTCACTCAACTGTCTTTTATTAGTTTTAACTTTGTTTATTGACAAAGATCTATCTTGGACTCACCACAGAACATAACTTCAGTTAGGTCAGTTGGGATAACGTTTCTTGAGCAAAATACTTAAGTTCACAAAAATGAACATGATATATATCCTTGACGTCCATTCATCATTTCATGAAATCATCATTTCATGAAAAAAAAGGCATCAGCTATGTGGAAAAATTGTAGCTCAACACAAACTTAAAAACTTATTGATTGTTTACACTACAGAAAATTTACGACTGTTTACGTTACAAAAAAAAGTATTAGAAATAGAATTAATATTGTTGATGTTGAGCTCCCTGACCAGTACAGACTATAAACAGCTGATATTTCCACAACAGGCTGTTCTTCAACAAGGCAGTTTGCATTCATAATGTTCTGAAAAATATGGAAAGATCTATTATTTAAAACTAATGACCACAGACATGTTACACATGCCTTGGACAAGAAACAACCTAGGTACAAATCCAGCTTCATGTAAAGTTTTTCTACTCACTATAAAAAAAAAAATTACAAACTAAAACATGTTTTAAAACTTCAACAGTTTTAAGATAAATCTGAAGAAACATCACACTGACTGTCGAAATTATGGACAGTAAATGAGTAATGCTAGCGTATGATCTATTTCATTATTTGTCTACTGCTTCATTTATTATTTGAGTAATGTTATTTGCATGCTTGTGCTGGGAGTGTTCTTGTGTTATACGGGGAAACATGTTTGAGAGTAAGGCCACTGAAATGGTGCAGATGGTTCAGTTGCAAAAGCAAAAAATGGTGTGGAGGTGAGGTAACGTGCACAAGCATACACTATACTGCCTGTAGTGATTGTGAATGAGAAATGTAGACTGTATTTTGTTTGTATTTGTTTAGATTTTTTTTTCGTTCAGGTTTACTTTCTGTAACTTTCAGCTTCATCGTCTTTTTTGTTGTTGTTGTTTTCAGATAGCTTGATCATTGATGTAAAAAAAAAAAAAAAAAAAAAAAAAAAAATGTTGCTTATTGAATTTTTGAATGTTCCATCATGAATTATGAAATGGAATTTTGACTTAGTTCAAGTTTAAGTTTTTACACACACACACACACACACACACACACACACACACACACAGAGCAGATCAGATCAAAAATACTTAATAAATCCACATGAAAATTCATTAGATGCAGTCTAAAACTAGTAAAAGACAACAAAAAAATTCTCCCACAAGACCCACCAAGCTTACGTTAAAATTCTTACCAGTTTCGCAATCAAGGCCTTTGGATTTTGACGGATATTTTCAACAAAACACAAAATTAATCTTATTTAGTATCTTAAAATCAGTGACCTATTTTAATGTAAATTTTCATCCTAAGATGAAACGATATTTCTATTAATAGCAGTGGTTGTCAACTCTTAATTTGAGGCTTATTGTACTAGATATTGTACTAGATTTTGATAGATTCAGAACTTTGCTAAACTAACTTGCAGCCATTTTGACAGTTTCAGTTTCAGTTGCTCAAGGAGGTGTCACTGCGTTCGGACAAATCCATATGATATACGCTACACCACATCTGCCAAGCAGATGCCTGACCAGCAGCGTAACCCATTTTGACAGACAACTGACAAGTCAAAACATTTGTCTGCAGTGATGCTTTATTCAGTTTGTGCCAATCAGAGAGTCACTCTTTCTGTTTCTGGCCCCGGGAACCATGCAGAGGTAAAGAAAAATCTGGCCACTTCAGATGACAAGTGCGGTTTGTCTTCGTGTTCATGATATCCGTTGAGGAGATTGTGTCATGTTACCTAATAGGAGGGTTGATTACACGCAACATGTCATTATGTAGCAACTAAGCACTGCATATCACACAAATTTTTTTCTTTTATTACTAGATTAGGTGCCAGAATTTTGGATACTAGAATAAGACTTTGCCAAAACTTATTCACAATACTGACAATACATGAATACTCATCAGTGGACTTGGCTGAAAACTGGCAAGATTCGAAATCTCAATTTGTCAGCCTGTGCCAGGAAACAAAAACTAGAGTTATTTCCCTTTAAGTTTGAATGGGGATCTTACAGGTCTGCACTATACTAATTACTGTAGTTAACTCACTCAGTACGGCCAGTCCTCTCTTCTCCTCTACACAGACCCCTCGGATGTCCAGTGGGTGTCTGAATGACCCAACCTTTAGCTTCCGTTGTCAGAATTGTGGTATTCTTTGTCAACATTCACGTCTTCAGTATAAGAGCCTTCCGCTTGCAATATTTTGATGATGGTAATTGGGGTGAAACGCTGTTAACGTCGTCCCTTTCGCCGTTCGCATGGAGAGAGTTAACTTCTAGTTCTACTTTGCAACTGAAACGTTCCCCATACTTTTTGTTCTGCTTTGTCCAGGTATTATTTTCACTTTTACTTTTGTCCTGGCTGGTGCAGGGTGTTTCTGACCACAAAGCTTAATAGTTTTTACTAGTTTTATGAATCTGGGTTAGAAATTTTAAGCTATGACTTTTAGTCGTCCTGGAAACAAGTAGATTAAAAAAAAAAGAAAAAAAAAAAAAAGAAAACAAGAAAAAAAAAAGGTGATTTATTCGGGACCCAAAAAATTCTGCTTGCCTTCCTTAAGTTAGTAAGTCAACAGTTGAGTATAAAAGTATTTCTAGTTTAATGTTTTCTGCTAATTTCAGCAGGCATATTCAGTATTAATACAATAAATAAATAGTAGTTGTAAAATATACATTGCTAAACGTTTTTCAGTAAAGCAGGATGCAAATGTTTGCAGCTTCAGTTATAAGAAAATTGAAACACACAGATGCCACAGAGTACAGAGAAAGTTCTGGAAGTTACAATTTGTCCCAAGAAAAGGGGATCCAGTGTGATGAAGTAATAAACCTCTGACTGTGAGTGTGACAGTGTGGGCATTTATGATGAAAAATGAATTATTTTTACCATTATAATTCATATTATTACTACAGATAATATTTAATATGTCTGATAATAATTGATCCATGTGTGTGTGTGTGTGTGTGTGTGTGTGTATACACAAACACACACTGTTTACACATATGTATGTGTGTAAATAAAGATATTTTACATTATTTTTATTATTTTATTTATTTGATTATATATATTAATTATTATGTCATTTAGTCTTACATATTATCAAATGTATATACCTTACCCTTAGCCAATGTCATGTGAAAATGTGTTGACTTTGTACGTATTTTACAACACTTAGCCTTAGATTTTTATATTTCTTTATTGTAAAGCACAGTGAGCCCCATCTGAGCTGTGGGTGTATAAGCCTGCATTTTATTATTATTATTATTATTAAATATTATTTCATTTGTATGTTTATTTCATGCATCATGTACTGGACGCCGACTGTCCTAAAACCCTCTTGGCTGAGAGAGTGGGGATGTAACTTGGTCAAGACACTCTCCACTATAATCAAATTCTAGCCCGAATAGTTGGAACAGTAGTTGCCTCCTCTGCTGTTCTGATGGTCATAGTCGGACACGACTGACTATCATATATATATATATATATATATATATACTAGATGTAGGTTTGACGGCCTGCTGATTGTGTGCAGGTACTCCCCTTGGACGGTTACCGCGACTCGCTGTCCCCATACTGGCAGGTGGACGACCATGAGCATGTAGCGGCCACGCGGGAGATTGTGCTGGGTCAGACCCGGGCCTACATCTTCTTCCCCAAGAGCTACGGCGACCTGCACTCGTACGTGCGCCACAAGAAGCGCCTGCGCGAAGATGAGGCCAGCCGTCTGTTCAGCCAGATCGTGTCGGCCATCTGCCACTGCCATGACAACGGGATCATCCTGCGGGACCTGAAGCTGCGCAAGTTTGTCTTCGAGGATGTAGAAAGGTGAGAGAGGGTATATATTGTAATATTTTGTTTAGGTTTAGTTAAGTGTCAAGTTGCAACTCCCACATTCACTCTTATCATGTACAAGAGAGGGCTTTTACATGTATGACCGTTTTTGCCCAGCCATGTAGGCAGCCGTACTCCGTTTTCAGGAGCGTGCATGCTGGGTATGTTCCAGTTTCCAGAACCCACCGAACACTGACATGGATTACAGGATCTTTAACGTCCGTATTTGATCTTCTGCTTGTGTATACACATGAAGGGGATTCAGGCACAAGTAGGTCTGTACATATGTTGACCTGGGAGATTGGAAAAATCTCTACCATTTACCCACTAGGTGCCGTTAGGAGATTCGAACCTGGGACCCTCAGATTGAAAGTCAACACTTTAACCACTCAGCTATTGCGCCCATCTGTAGTTGTTTTTTGGTTATATATTTTTTTTAACTACTTAGTTTCACTGATTTTAGATATGGTTGTTTGATATATTTTAATCTGCCGGTGGATACATTTGTGGTGTTTTGACGAGTGCAACAGTCGAATGGTGTAAGCATTGGAACTTCAACTTACCAAGATCACATCACAGAGAAACTGGAGAAGAAACCAAAGGATCAGCAGCCTTATGTATGACCGTCACAGCAGTCGCAAAAGCCTCCTCTGGCACTGATCAGCGCAGCACTTGCCAGCAGCCATGACGACATGCTGTATCAACACATCAGCCACACCCACCTCCTGTATCAACACATCAGCCACAACAACCTCCTGTATCAACACAACACATCAGCCACAACAACCTCCTGTATCAACACATGTCGACATTGCTGGGTACAGCAGTGGTGCCTAGTATGTAACAAGAATTGAACAACAGAACATCGGTAGCGGTTTGGCCACACCGGTGGACCTACACACTGCACACAAACGAAATGGCATCACTGCCCCTCAGGAAAGACACCACTTGGCCAGGTGAGAAAACCGGGTCATTTTGAATCGTGGAGAAAGATCCTTTGGGGTATCTGTGGATAGGTCATGCCTGTACTCACTTAGGTTAGATGATACGTATACATTAAATTTTAGTCGATTTGTGTAGGCCACATTGTCCGCTGCATAATGATACTGATGTCTACAGATGATTGTCTAAATCAACAGTTCTCTGTGACCAAGGGTCAAGAATTTGTCAGACTTAAATCGTTCTGCATGTACACACGTTTGAAGACTTGTCCAGGTTATAGAAACAGGGGTCACCTTCCAGAATTATAAAGATCATAGTTTCTTTATTTTTTTTTTACATGGAGCAAGTGGACTTTAAGAGTATGAGATATACAACATTTTGTGAAAGGGTGTTGGGGAGGTTGTTAGCGATATAATACGGTTAAGAGAAGGGGAGGTGAAAGGGATACTTTGCCTTGTGCTTAAAGGGGATCTATTTGGGTCACATGTAATGATATATGTATGGATAAATATTTTAGAGAAGCTACAATGTCAACTGAAAAAACAACACAGTAAAAGGATGCCACTTGACCAAGTGAAGTGGCTATATCCTGTAGCGATATGTTGTTTACCAAAGGGAAAAACACATGGATGGAAGCAGAGTGACTCAGGCTCTTGTGCACATGTACTGTATACAGTATTATATAATCATAGAAGGCACTTGTTCAGACACCTTTGTTCACATACCCCATATATCGCCCTTCACACACACACACACACAAACCACTTCACCACAAAATCTTAATTATGATTGTGACAGAACCAGGTTGCAGTTAGAAAGGCTGTGTTAACCCTTTTGCTGCCAGGAAAATAAGATTTAAGTGAAATCTATTTTCACCTTGTTCATTACAAACATTAGTCAGGTAATTTGCACTAAAATATTATATTTTCTGGACAAATGGATAATACCTGCACACACATTATACGAGAACACCCACAATAAAAAAGACAAGAAAAAAAAAGACATACATAATGCATTGTGACCTCTCCAAGTGATAATATGAATGTGGGGCCACACCCCCTCGGTTTCCACCCCCCTCCTCTTCACCCCTTTCACACACCGTCACATCATCCAGTTCTCATCAGATCGTGTTGCTGAGTGCCAAGAAAATCACTCACACTGTGTCCTGCTAAAAAATTCGGCCACTTTCTATTGTCTGCTACAGCGGTAAAGTCGGCATCACTCACTGACAGTCATGTCTTGGCCAGTCTCTTCATGGCTCCCTTTATTGACTCACTTGTGTAAACAAAGTGAGTCTGTGTTTTAACCCGGTGTTCGGTTGTCTGTGTGTGTGTGTGTGTGTCCGTGTGTCTGTGTGTCCGTGGTAAACTTTAACATTGACATTTTCTCTGCAAATACTTTGTCAGTTGACACCAAATTTGGCATAAAAATAGGAAAAATTCAGTTCTTTCCAGTCATCTTGTTTAAAACAATATTGCACCTCTGGGATGGGCACAAAAAAAGAAAAAAAAGAAGCCTAATTATATGCAGACTGCATTTACTGTTATATTTATATTTTTTGTATTCTCTAAACTTGGCACTTTGACCTCTTATTCTGACCCAACAACAAGAGGAGTCATTATTATCATTTTTTGTTCAAACAGGAACTTCTTTTGCTAAGCATGGAATTTTTTTAAATTTTGCAAACGTTTTGGTGCAGATAGTAAAAAAGGGAAATTACTCTGTAATTAATGCTAGGGGACTTAATTTATCACAAGTGAGTCTTGAAGGCCTTGCCTCTCTTGTTTTCTATCAAATCATCCTACAAAAGTTCATCACTGTCTTCTCCTTCTAATTTACACTTCAATTCTTTCTGAGCATCAGCTGAAGAAAGCAGTCTTGGTTGGTTTCATGCAACCATGATCACATGTCTTGAGCACGGGGTCCAACATTTTTGTTGAGCGAGGGAGAAGAGCCAGGCAAACTGCGACAATGATCCAACCAAAATGTTCAAATAAAGGACTGCCTCATGACGTAGATGGGGTTTCTAGTTGTGAATGGAACCTAGAAGTAGAAAGATTACCCAAGCTAAAGCTACCAGCATTTTTGTCAATGAACTCAATGCAAACCAGGAAAAAGTCAGAATATTTCGATGACGAGTTATCTCATTGTGGCAGCGAAGCGTACATGCTTGCGCTGATGAGTTATCTAATCATATAGGCAGCCAAGGGGTTAACACACCTTCATGCACATCCCCATAATATATAGAGAGAGCTCCCATCACACATGCACACTAATTCACTTCACCACCACTAAATCAGTGGGCTCTCATGTGTTGAGACAACGAAGCTGCAGCTGGAAGGACTGGAAAACACAGACATTTGTTTACGTAAATATCTTTTATCAACATCCCCATATTATCTCCTTCACACACACACACACTCGTTCACACGCACATGCATGCACATACACACATCACATAAGCACATGCACACACAAACTACTCTCTCACACACACATGCAGACACCATCATATTTTCACATGCATGTTTCATCTTTTGCACGCACACAGACCCCCCACCCCACCCCCCACCCCCCCACACACACAGAGTCATATTCCCACAAGCATGTTCTCTCTCTGTATCTGTCTCACACACACACACACACACACACACACACACACACACATATATATCAATTGCCACAACTTCACTGCCACAAAATCAGTGCTGTCCCTTGTCCTGTGACAGAACCAGGCTGCAGCTAGAAGGGATGCAAGACCGAAAACGCGGCCATCTGATGTCCCTACCTTCATTCACAGTCACGTCCCCTGACCCATACATGTGCATCTGGCTTCACACGCGCATGCACGCACCACATCACCACCACTAAAATCATTGCGCCTCCGTGTCAGTGGACAGAACCAAGCTGTAAGCTAGAAGGGTTGGAAGATATGGCCATGTGTTTGTATTCATTCATTCACATCCCCACTCACGCGCACAACCAACACCACTTCATCACCATTTAATCAGTGTGCCCACATGTGTTGTGACAGAACAGCCAGGCCATCGTTGGAAGGTCTGGGAGATGAGGCCATGTGATTCCATACCTCCATTCAAATCCTCGCAGTCACACACACAACTGTCAGCACCCCCATTCAGTCAGTGCTCTCCTGTGGATTGTAACAGAACCAGGCTGTCATTGGAAAGTCTGGGAGACAAGCTATGTGATTCCATACCTCCATTCCCATCCTCACACACACACACACACAACTAACACCAGTTCATCACCATTTAATCCTTGCACCCCCATTTCCTGTGACAGAACCAAGCTGCAGCTGGAAGGCCTGGAGGACGCAGTGGTGCTGTCCGAAGACGAGCAGGACGTGCTGAAGGACAAGCACGGCTGCCCGGCCTACGTCAGCCCCGAGATCCTGTCCGCCAGCGAGGCTGGGTACTCCGGCAAAGCGGCGGACGTGTGGAGCCTGGGGGTGATGCTCTACACCATGCTGGTGGGCCGCTACCCCTTCCATGACTCGCAGCCCCTGGCCCTCTTCGGCAAGATCCGCCGCGGCCACTTCCACCTTCCGGACTCCCTCTCCCCCAAGGCCCGCTGCCTGATCCGCTGCCTGCTGAGGCGTGACCCCGCCCTGAGGCTGTCGGCTGGGGAGATCCTCTCCCACCCCTGGTTCCAGTCCGTGCCCTCGCTGCGCCGCCTTCCCAACAACCAACATTCCAAGCTGCAGGTGGTGCCCGATGTGGCTGTGCCCCAGTCAGCGCTGTCGGGATCAACGTCTGGTTAGAGGCTAACGTCCGTTTCTGCGAGGGTGTCTTGGTTTTTCTTGTTGTTGTTGTTGTTCTCTTATGGTTCTCATTGGTTTTGGGCATCGGTGTGTCTTTTGTCGGCGTTTTGTGTGATTTCTTCAAAACGGTTCTTATTCTGTCGTCATATGCGTACATACTCCGGATGAGAGTTGGTAGATTATTTGCCTTTAAATTTGGTTACCAACTTTCTTTTTCTCCTTTCTTGTCAAGGTTGACATTTTTCTTTTCTGACAGAACTTGGTTTTCAGTTTTTGAGTAGGGATTTTTTTCTATGTTTTTTTTTTTTTATTAGAACGTATCTGTGAGAGTTCTCATCTAGGAATTTTTGTAAAATTCGTAAGATGTTATCAGGGTTATGGAATTATGCTCGGAAGAAACGTACATATATTTCATGATGCTCTTCCTGCATTGCAGCCGACATATTGTCATGAGGCAGCTGGGGTGCAGTGTCTTCTCCTTTTCCTGATGGTGGATGGAGCTGCTGAACAGGTCGGTCAGTTTGAGGAGTGACCTGTCGCGGTTCTGATCCTTGTCTTACCTTCCAACGAGGCATCGTTCAGTCTGTCTG
Source organism: Babylonia areolata (assembly GCF_041734735.1). Taxonomy (NCBI): domain Eukaryota; kingdom Metazoa; phylum Mollusca; class Gastropoda; order Neogastropoda; family Buccinidae; genus Babylonia; species Babylonia areolata. The sequence continues at coordinate 17,011,493 of NC_134908.1, forward strand.
TCTGTCTGCCTGCCTGTGTTGCCCACACCACTTCTGGCACCTCCAGCCACAGGTCCTGACTCCACTGATAGATACTGTGATACATCGCTTATATGACCCGAACCCTTTCCTTTTCAGACATTGGGTCTAGACCTTGCCCGTGTTAATTTTGTTAATCGGTTATGGCAATGGGGTTGATACAGGAGTGAGATTGTTGAAGGGTGATCACAGGTGGAGTTACAACTACAATCAGCAGCCAGGATATGATATAAAAAAGACTCCTCGTGAAAAGTAAGCTATCTGGTTCAAACACTTTTCGAGAGAAAGATCTGATCCACAGATCATCAAATTTCCATTCAGGGTGACCATAATACAGCTTGGCTGAGTGTTGCTATCAGATTTTTTTTTGTTTGTTTATAGAAATTGAGACAGTATCAGTGTCTTTAAGAGTTTGTCATCTGCTGTTGTGAATTTCATAGACTGTCAGTTGTTGTCGGTTCTTGGATCGGGTTCAGATTGATCCGGATTGTTCTTCTGATGGATCCAGACTGCTCTTATTGCACTCAGAGAACAGCTTAGCCTCTCTGCTTCAGACTGTGTCTGCTGGACAGAGACGTCTGCTTGTACCTGAGGATCCCTTGTCGTACATTTCAGGTGGCGTTGTTGTGTAGTCTGGCCATCAACTTTTGTGTGTGTTGTTCTTGGAACTGTTTCTGTCTCTCCTGTTTCACTTTCACTTTCAGACCCCTCCTCTGACATCTGGACAGTCTCTTTGTCTCTCAGGCCTGTTCTATCTCACTTTGTTTGAGACCCTTCCTTGGAGGTCTGGACAGTCTGTGTTTGTTTCAGACCTTTTTATCTGAGGTCTGGACAGTCTGTGTTTGTTTCAGACCTTTTCTGTGAGGTCTGGACAGTCTGTGTTTGTTTCAGACCTTTTTATCTGAGGTCTGGACAGTCTGTGTTTGTTTCAGACCTTTTCTGTGAGGTCTGGACAGTCTCTCTATTTCAGTTCTTTTCCCCTAAGGTCTGGGCAGTTTCAGACCCTTTTGGGCATAGTCGTTTTTTGTTTGTTTTTTCTTTTCTGTTTGCAGTGTGCTCCAGCAGTTAGTTTGTGTCTCAGACCTGTCCTGTGTGTGTGGTGTGGGTTGTACTGTCTTGGTTGTTGGAGCACTGGGACAGTGTGGTGTTGTTCCACACCCCCTTCCTCCTGTGGTGTGGACTGCCTTGGCTCCTTGTGGCCCAGTTCTCTTCGCCATGGTCTGGACATTGTCTGCTGTCCCTGTCCTAGACTGAGACCCTCAGTACATTGCTGGAATGAAACTGTTTGTGTCTCAAGGCTGGATCCCTGTGTTTCTTTAGACTGGAAGGTCAGCCATAGGGTCCAGATGTGATTTGCTGGAATGAAACTGTTTGTGTCTCAAGGCTGGATCCCTGTGTTTCTTTAGACTGGAAGGTCAGCCATAGGGTCCAGATGTGATTTTATTCATTCAGATTGGAACTTTGCAGATTAAATTTGCTGGCTGCAAAGTCGAAACGTGGAGTGTTGTTTCTGAGGTAACACAAAGGGCTCTGTTCTGGTCGAAAGATGGGATTGGAGTCATGATGCATTGAGAACCAGGACATGAAGAAATTCTGTGGCATTGATTAAAAAATGAGGATGGTGGGATGAATGAAGCTGTTTGTGGAGGGGAACAGCAGTCAAAGAAATCAGAAAGGAAATATGTATACAGGAATACTGTTGCGTAAAATGCAAAGGTTGACAGTAAGATAACAAGTGTAAGAAAGCAGCTTTCTGCAGTGGGGCTAAAATTTCTCGTGAAATGCTGTCTCAGGTGAACATTGAAAGAAGGACAGTTAAAAAAAAGACAACTTTAATTGAATGGATATTGAAGTATCAGTGAAATGCTGGCAGATTTGTGGGGGAGATTTGATTCTATCTGAGAATCTAGTGACGCGGAGAAAGAGGAACTTGTCTGAAGACTGTACGATCAGTGCTAGATGAAGTTGAGAAAATACAAAGTGGAAAAAAAAAAAAGAAAAAAAAGAGAAAATGCATACGGAGAGGAAGGAATAAATGGGAGAAGCGTTGACTGTGGAGAATTCTGACACAACGTGACAGTTGCTTGTGACAGGTGTCATAAGAAAAAGAATGAGGAACATGTGAGCGCTAAAAAGCTCTCTTCATTGAGAATCAGTTCTACTCTGCGATACACTGAATTGAGGAAATACTGATCGTGATGATAACGAGATGCTTAGTATCATACAATGATGGAACATTCGATGTGACTATCAGCTTGAAAACAAGCAGAACATTTAGCTAAAACCTTTCGCTTAGATGACAAGGCATCTACACTGCTGACTCGGGTTTCCTGACTTTTTGTTTGCATTCTTGTTTTTCTTCAAAAGCTGGACAGGCCACTGTGAGCACATGAGAACACAATACATGCAAAGCTGTAGGAGGATGTGAGTTCTACAGGCGTTCAGGACTGGATGTGGACCCATGAAGAATTGGACCATTGAGAGAGAGAGAGAGAGAGAGAGAGAGAAGGTGCAGGAAAAGTAAGGCTTACATTGATCAGGGATTGTGTCAGTATCTTTATCATTGCCTCTTCAGCATTCATGCCAAGTGGAGTGATGGGATAGGTCACGCCACTCATCAGTGTAAGCCCTGCGAAAGCGTGTTTCAAAAGCATTGTTTTTTGCTGTTTGAGTAAATGGAGATACTGGATTTTTGTGTGTATGTGTTGTGGAGATAGGCTGCTTGAGGCAGGTAGCTGCAGCTCAATATTACCGTTTCTGGACAAAATGGGTTTGCTCTTTCTTTTGTGAAAATGCTGAAGCTAAAGGCATGATGAATTTGGTGCCTGTTCAGCTCAAATTTGAGAAGCTAAACCTTGCAATAAGAACATTTGAGTCAGTATGGAACTTTTTTTATTTTTTGTTGTTGAAAAACACGCTTGATGTGTGTGAATGAAGAAAATCCCAGTTGCACATGAACATGAGACTTTGAGTTTGACTTGAATTTCTACAGCCATCCAAGTGGAAAGTGTCACTGATTTGGTGAAGTGAGTAACTCGATTGATGAGGGTGTGCGTGGAGAAATTACAAAAACTTTGACCTTGTGAAAGAGTTTTCTTTACTTTGCGATATTCTGATTGTTCAAAACTTCTTCTAACAGAAATACACAAACTGTTGGCATCAAAATTACCCCCAGTGGTACTGAAGCCTTGATGAAGGATTTGACTCTGAGTTGTTAAAACAGTTTATCCTGGCTATGAGATCCCTGCAGAAGATAAGCGCCTTGAAAATTCAGGTTCAAAGTAAAGGGTGGATGTCAAGATGGTACCACAGCAGAGCTGTTGAAGGAAACTGAATTTTCAGTTGCGTTACAACTGGTTGAAGCGTTGTGAATTTTGTATTGACCTGTTTTTTTTTGGGAAAAAAAAAAAAGAATTGAACTTGAAACCAGCAACAAAACTCAAGTGTGAGGACACTGGAAACAAGATGTCACACGCGGCGTCCCTAGCATCCCTTTCCTAGTAAAAAGGATGTGATTTTTTTCTTCTTCTCTGTTTTTGATTTCTCACAATTTTTAATAAACAGGACATGTAGACTGGCGATCATTACTACAGCTTGTATGACATGATCTAGAGGGAACAAGAAATACTGGAGTGCAAGTTGGCGACAGTGACCCGTGCGATTAATCACTGAGTGACTGACAGGAACTGAGGAAGTAACAGACTGTATGAGAACACGAGGAAACGAAAGGTTGGACAAGAGAGACAGAGAGATTTGCATGTGGAAAAGAGTGTAAGAATGTGAGTGTGTGTGAGACAGAGAGACAGAGCATTTACATGCTAGAAATAGTGTGTATTTGTGTACGTGAGAGAGAGTGTGAAAAGAGACAAGAGACACGACAAGTACACGCATCAAGAAATTGCATAAGAGGAGGGGAGAGAGAGACGAAAGAGACGACTTTAGCTTGCAAGAAACTATGATTTGTGAGAGTAACTCAGTGTGTGAGTGAGAGAAAAGAGACTTATTGCATGCAAGAAATTGTGTGTGAGAGAAGGATTCGGTGAGTGAGAGATTTTAGAGAGAGAGAGTGAGACTGAGAGGCAGCAACTTATTAAGATTGCGGGTTTATGTAAGGACGTGAACACGAGCAAGAGTGAAAAGAGAACTGCTAGAATTAG
>NC_134908.1:17023167-17078456 GCF_041734735.1 Babylonia areolata
AGTAGATACAATTGTCCTTGACTTCTCCACGGCCTTTGACAAGGTCAGCCACGCCCTGCTTGTACATAAATTACAGAGCTACTGAATTCGAGGTCAGGTTAACACCTGGATTAAAAACTTTCTTGAAGACAGGCAACAAGCAGTTGTGGTGTAGGGAGTTAGCTCAGAATACATCCCAGTAAACTCAGGTGTTTCCCAGGGCTCGGTCCTCGGCCCTTGTCTCTTCATTCTCTACATCAATGACCTCCCAGTGTCCATCAAATCAAAGGCCAGATCATTTGCAGATGATCAATAGAATATTTAATGAAACGATCATAGGCTGACTAAAGTCGTTGACTTGTTGGTGGAATACATAAAAACACGTGGTGGCTATACCTGAGCATCGAAACGTTACATACTTCTTTAACACATGCCATACACACTGGAAGAGTGGTGTCAAAAGAACAACAACAAAAAATGCCCATTTACACAAACACGCAAATATACATTAATAGTTTTCCACCTCAGCAAATGACAGCACTGTTGTCCACATCCACAATATGCCAGTGCGCTCAGATTTTCTCGCGTCCGCATAGTAGGCGAGAAAATTTTAGTCCACTGGTTCAAATCCCGGCACAGTCGCCAGTATATATATATATATCTTCTTTAATTATCTTTAGCTCTTCTTATTATTTTATTTGTTTATTTATTTTTCTTTTACACACACACACACACACACACACACACACACACACACACACACACACACACACACACACACACACACACACAAACATGCATATATATAAATATATGTGTGTTGTTTCTTTGTTTTTTGTGTTTTTTTTCTCAAGGCCTGACAGAGCGTGTTTTCGAATTCCCAGGTCACCATATGTGCAGACCTGCCAGTGCCTGAACCCCCTTTGTGTGTATAAACAAAATAAACAAAAACGGTCATACACGTAAAACGTTACATGCATATATGAGTGTGTATGTGTGCGTAAATGAAACCTGGTTCAATGACACAGGAAACGAATGATGAGCGCCAAATGGCAGCTGACAATCGGCTCAACCCAGCTAGCCAGCCTGCAGTGCAAAATGACTGTTTGTAAAACGCTTAGAGCTTGGTCTTCGACCGAGGATAGGCGCAATATAAGTATCCGTATCATATCAAAGGATCATACTACACTCACCAACACCCAGTTAATCTACAATCATCAGTGTGTGTGACCGGACATAAAACGAAATTCCTCCTCTCACCAACACCCTGGCTCTGCCACACAGAACGAAAACAGAAAAGAATATAAAAAGAAAACACACAAAGGATGCTTATGCACTCTTGTCTTGATAATACAACATTGATGACATATTAAAAGCTTTACAATCAAGACGAGCCTGTTCAAAGGCATTGTAAAAATGTAGCAGGTAGACCATCTATTGATTGGTTTCCGGTTGTTGCTGTTTTTTTTTTAGACCACGATTGAACTGAAACTGGCAGCAGATCCGCATGAGGTGTCTATAAACTTTCTAGCTCTGACACATTGACACGTGGTAGCAATGTGATTTATTGACAGTGAAAGACGAAACGACTTCTGTTTTAGGTTTCCGTGCAACGAAAGTGTTTCGCTGTTGTTGAAGCTGTGCTTGTCGCTTTTGTCGCTTTTGGTTATGTTGTCTGTGTGAACTGTCGTCAGGTCTGTTGTGTTCTTTGATATTAACTTTAGTAGTAGTAGTAGTAGTAGTAGTAGCAGTAGTAGTAGGGACTGGTTTTTGGCCTCAGGCCTCGCATCTGTGTCCCCTCATTATTTTTCAACTTTGTTTAGGTCTGATTGCATGCCTATCTTATAATATAACATTATATTCAATCTACATCAAAGAAAAGGTCTTTCAGTTTAGGGTCTTCATCTAGGAGGTTGGTTTTTTTTATTTTTTAAAGCTGTTGATATCTGGTGCATATTTTGTGTTAGTAGGCAGCACATTCTAAAAAAATTAGCAATTCTGAAAGCAAAACAAAACTTTCGTTTGTTAGTATTGCAATGCCTGATAAAAAAATCAAAAAAAAAATCTTGCCTTCATTATTTCTAGTGTAATCAACTTCTGAGAATTTGAAAAGAACATGCACATTAATATCATCATAATCATGATGGATTTTTTTTTTTGTAATGAATTGGGTCTCCTCTGATCCTCCCTCCTTTGTTTTAGTGCCTGCCGCTGTTTTTTTTTTTTTTTTTTTTTTTTGGGGGGGGGGGGGGGGGGGGGGGGGGGGGGTTGGGGGGTGGTGGTGGTGGTTTTGTTTTTTTGTTGTTCTTTTTCGTTGGATTTGGAAAGTGATGCTGTGATTGTTCTGTTCTTGTCGATATTTTGTGACTGCTATCTCTTCCCGCCGTCCTGATGTATTGCTGCTATCGTTATCTCTGTCATCTTGGCTGTAGTTATTAAGTTGTTATCGTTATTGCTGTTGTATTTATTGCAATCGTGGTAGACGGTGTTCGTATGTTGTTATGATGTTACTATAGTTATCGCTATATCCGAAGGAGGCAGAAAAAAAGGGGGTATTTCATTGTAGCGATGCGCTCTTCCTGAGGAAAGCAGCCCGAATTTCACACAGACAAATCTGTTGTGACAAAATGGAATACAATACAATTACACGGGAAGTGCCACGACTAACTTCAACTCAGCGACATGCGCCAGAAACATCATGAGCTGATGTGTGTGCATGTGTCTGCTGGGTTTTTTGTTTCTGGGTATGTTGCTGTAATGTAAATTGCACGACGATGAACTGAAAAATGACTGCTGAGTATATAAAAAACACCGAATGGAGAAAGTTTATAAAAAAATAAAGAAAGAAAAAAAAACAACCCAGAAAACTGTGATTTGTAAACTAAGACTCACCTTTGATAAAAGGTGCTCAACGTTTCAGATCAAAGGTCTGTCTTCAGGGACTGTGTTAGCTGGAAATGAGACATATATGGACATTATATGGACAGGCGCTCTATACATTGGAATACTATCATTATCATTATCATCATTATCATTATTATTACTATTGTTATCATCATTATTATGTGCCACAGGCACAACAGGGTACCAATAGGGGCACACAAGGACATCATATCACAGGGCACCACTAGGGGCACACAAGGACATCACATCACAGGGCACCACTAGGGGCACACAAGGACATCATATCACAGGGCATCACTAGGGGCACACAAGGACATCATATCACAGGGCACCACTAGGGGCACACAAGGACATCATATCACAGGGCATCACTAGGGGCACACAAGGACATCATATCACAGGGCACCAATAGGGGCACAAAAGGACATCATATCACAGGGCACCACTAGGGGCACACAAGGACATCATATCACAGGATACCAATAGGGGCACACAAGGACATCATATCACAGGGCACCAATAGGGGCACACAAGGACATCATATCACAGGGCACCACTAGGGGCACACAAAGGACATCATATCACAAGGCACCACTAGGGGCACACAAGGACATCATATCACAGGATACCACTAGGGGCACACAAGGACATCATATCACAGGGCACCACTAGGGGCACACAAGGACATCATATCACAGGGCACCAATAGGGGCACACAAGGACATCATATCACAGGGCACCACTAGGGGCACACAAGGACATCATATCACAGGGCACCAATAGGGGCACACAAGGACATCATATCACAACTACCCTGCCACTGTCACTTACACCCAGGTCACTTCGTCAAGTCCATATATTGGAAAAAGCGCACGTGCACAAACAGGTCGTCGAGGTTTTCTCTCGGGAGCCGAGAATGACGATGTGTGGTGTGACCATCACAGACATATCAGTGCGCAGATCACTCCATTGCATACACATACACGTACATGCATGTGCAGCAACGTTTTTTGCATTCACGTGCACATACTCATGCGCGAATGCGTGTGCATGAAGACGTGTGCACAAAATAACACACTTTTGAGCGTACACATGTATGACAAAAACACTTGATTGACTGCGCGCGAATATGAACAAATGTAAACATAGCTGCCTAACTATCTTCCTGAATACCAACATTCGTATATTCAAACTTCACTCCCTACCTACATACCTACCTGCTTACCTACCTACCTACATACATACATACATACCTACTTACATAAATACCTTCTAACATAAATAAAAGGACACCCACTTTCGTTGTGTTAAACAGATTAGTCAGATGCACGGACACACAAATTCTGTATCATTCACTATACCAATAAGTTGTAGACAGACATCAAAGTAATTACAGAACGAAGCAAGGCTCAGATTGAAAAATATCAAACTAATTCGATGCGCTCACAAAAGGCATACATTTTTTTTTAAAGGAGGAATTTTCCAAAAGGACTAGATGAGATAATTACTGCATATATTTTACAGACAGTTTTACAACAAAATAATCAAAGTCATGCTGCAAAGACAGTGAAACATTGACAGAAGTGCAGAAAACAGAAGAGAAGGATGTTACAACTGGAGCATCAACTTCCAAAACAAGTAATGAATTCTGCTGCAAGCTTCAAGTGTTTTCTTCCTAAAAGTTTGCTGCATCGCACGTAAAAGAAACTACGGCAACAAAAGGGTTGTCCCTGGAAAAATTCTGTAGAAAAATCCACGTCGATAGGAAAACAAACGAAAAACTGCATGCAGGACAAAAACAAGAGAGGCAAGGCCTTCAAGACTCACTTGTGATAAATTAAGTCCCCTTGCATTAATTACAGAGTAATTTCCCTTTTTCACTATCTGCACCAAAACGTTTGCAAAATAAAATAAAAAAATCCATGCTTAGCAAAAGAATTTCCCGTTTGAACAAAAAATTATAATAATGACTGCTCTTGTTGTATCAGAATATGAGATAAAAGTGCCAAGTTTAGAGAATACAAAAAATATAAATATAACAGTAAATGCAGCTTGCATATAATTAGGCTTCTTTTTTTATTTTTTTTGTGCCCATCCCAGAGGTGCAATATTGTTTTAAACAAGATGACTGGAAAGAATTGAATTTTTCCTATTTTTATGCCTAATTTGGTGTCAACTGACAAAGTATTTGCAGAGAAAATGTCAATGTTAAAGTTTACCACGGACACACACACACAGACACAGACACACACACACACACACACACACACACACACACACACACAGATAACCGAACACCGGGTTAAAACATAGACTCATTTTGTTTACACAAGTGAGTCAATAAAATGGGTTGCGCTCTCAGTGTAGGAACGTGCTCTCCCTTGGTAGAGAAGTCCGAATTTCACACAGAGAAATCTGTTATGACAAAAATTAGTAATACAATACAATACAACCAGACCTCAGTGATATCATTCACGTAAACCAGGATGTCGACACATTGCGTCTCGTTCAGTTCAAAGAGGGCAGGTGACCATTCTCTTCACCTCCTGTGTTGATGTCACCGTCTGACATGGACGCATTTGCGCAAACGAACACAAACATCCGGGAAGAAACTGTCAGTCTCCATTTGCCACAAATGGTCCACCATCAGGGCTGAACTGTCTGTGTTATCTCCCGCTGGTCAGCCGAGATGATCTGCCCTGACTGTGAGCAGGTGGATGCCTCTGTAGAACAGCAACAACAGATTGCAGTGCATCGTTCAGCCATGGAAAACAGCTGGGATGTGACTACTGTAAAAAAAAGTAAACGTGCCATGGACAACAACAGATTGCAATACATCGCTAAACCATGGAAAACTCAGCTGGGATGTATCAGTATCAGTATCAGTATCAGTAGCTCAAGGAGGCGTCACTGCGTTCGGTCAAGTCCATATATGCTACACCACATCTGCCAAGCAGATGCCTGACCAGCAGCGTAACTCAACGCGCTTAGTCATGCCTCGAGAATTTTTTGTGTGTCTTTTTTTTAAGATAAATAGATAAAATAAAGTAACAAAAAATAAATAAAATAAAATAAAGAAATAAATAATAGATAAATACATAAAAATACTACTACTACTAATATTTATAAGACGCAAAATGTTGATGAAGTCAACTCTAAGCAAGCAAGTGCGCGCGCGCGCACACACACACACACACACACACACACACACAGACACACACAAACAAAAAAAGATGATAAATAAGCAAATAAATGTAAAACATGCAGACACACATTCACACATACACACACACACACATGCATAACAGATATGCAGCAAACATGCAGTTTCACAGATATGAAAGCACAATCAAATACACATAAGCGTACATGAGCACCAACACACACACACACACACGCACACACACACACACACACACACACACACACACACACACACACATGCACACACACACACACACACACTACCCAGCACCCCCCCCCCCCTCCCCCATCCTCCACACACTCATTTCTAGGCTAGATATCGCAGCTTCCATGCCACCCCACCACCACTCCCCACCCCCAACATACACACACGCGCACACTTACTTGTACAAGCACACACACATACCCCCATATCCCCCACCCCCAACCCCACACACATATATACAAATTTATATATGCACTCCCAGCTGGGATGTGACTACTGTAAAAAGAAAACGTGTCCAGCACAACAACAGATTACAATACATCGCTCAGCCATAGAAAACTAAGCTGGGATGTGACTACTGTAAAAAGAAAACGTGTCTAGCACAACAGATTACAATACATCGTTGAACCATGGAAAACTCAGCTGGGATGTGACTACTCTGAAAAGAAAACGTGTCTTTGGTGTGCGGAGTGTGAATTCAATTGTTCAGAAGTGTTTTGACCTACTTCTGACTTGCGGGAGAAGGTGAGGGGGTACGCGGGGTGTGGGGTGGGGTGAGGGGTCAGAATATGAAGGCTGGGAGGGAGGGTTCATAAACTGAACAGAGTTCCTTATCGTGGAAAATTGTGTTTCAAAATGTAAAAAGTCACACAATTGTTTAAACTGAATTTCATTCGATGTCAATCAAAAACAGCAAAAATGCAGATCGATATTTCTGTCTGTTCATTGTGTGACAGCATTGAAAAAACAAACCCACACACTTGATGTCACTGTCCTTTAAATACGGACACCATGCTTTGTGAAATGAATCCATATTTTCACATTCTGTTTCAAAATCATATCTATGCATGTGAATAATGAAAAAAAAAGAAAACGCTCTGGAACACTTTTGACTATAAAAAAAAAATTAAAAAAAAAAAAAAATTGGGCATATTTTTGGCATATATCGATCAAAGAAAAGACACGTGTTTCAAACTTTGCCGATTCCATCGCTCCCAAATCAATCGTCTTCTCGGAGCCGGCACCAGGCACCAGGAAGACAGACGATCAAGTCAGGTGCTTCAAGGACGACTTGACATCTTTTCTGCACGTGCAGAGGGACAGGCGCGGGGAGGGGGAGAGCGTGGAGGATCACTGGATGGCTGGGAGACGTGTCCACGTTTGGGAATTGTCTTGTCACGAGACAGGGAGACGTGTCCACGTTTGGGAATTGTCTTGTCACGAGACGTGTCCACCTTTGAGAATTGTCTTGTCACGAGACAGGGAGACGTTGTTCACGTTTGGGAATTGTCTTGTCACGAGACAGGGAGACGTGTCCACTTTAGGAATTGTTTTGTCACGAGACCGGGAGACGTTGTCCACCTTTGGGAACTGTCTTGTCACGAGACAGGGAGACTTCTCCACCTTTGGGAATTGTCTTGTCACGAGACAGGGAGATGTGTCCACTTCTCCGATTGGTTTTGCCATGTGATAGATCCGTGTCAGCTTTGGTGATTCCTTTTTGTCATGTGACAGACGTGTCTCCTTTTATGGGTTTGTTTTGTCATGTGTCAGACTTTGTGTCCACCTTGAGTTTCTTGTCTTGTCATGTGACAGAGACGGGTGCAACAGCCGAGTGGTTAGAGCATTGGACTTTCAATCTGAGGGTCCCGGGTTCGAATCTCGGTAACTGCGCCCGGTGGTTAAAGGGTGGAGATCTTCCAGGTAAGTACAATCCTGCTTGTGCCTGAATCCCCCTTCGTGTGTGTACGCAAGCAGATCAAATCCACACGTTAAAGATCCTGTAATCCATGTCAGCCTTCAGTGGGTTATAGATACAAGAACATGCCCAGCATGCACACCCACGAAAACGGAGTATAGCAGCCTGTACGGTGGGGTGAAAGCGGTCATATACGTAAAAGCCCACTCGTGTACATACGAGTGAACGTGGGAGTTGCAGCCCACGAACGAAGAAGGAGAAGTCATGTTACTAAGAAACATGTCTACTTTGGGGATTTGTTTTTGTCATGTTACAGAGAAATGTGTCTGCTTTGGGGATTTGTTTTTGTCATTTTACAGATAAATGTGTCTACTTTGGGGATTTGTTTTTGTTAAGTTACAGAGAAATGTGTCTGCTTTGGGGATTTGTTTTTGTCATGTCACAGAGAAATGTGTCTGCATTGGGGATTTGTTTTTGTCGTGTTACAGAGAAATGTGTCTGGTTTAGGGTTTTGTTTTTGTCATGTTACAGAGAAATGTGTCTGGTTTGAGGATTTGTTTGGTCATGTTACAGAGAAATGTGTCTGGTTTGGGGATTTGTTTGGTCATGTTACAGAGAAATGTGTCTGGTTTGGGGATTTGTTTGGTCATGTTACAGAGAAATGTGTCTGGTTTAGGGATTTGTTTTTGTCATGTTACAGAGAGAAATGTGTCTGCTTTGGGGATTTGTTTTGTCATGATGATGATGATGTGGATACCTATATAGCGCCTATACTCGGTCGGAGACAAAGCTCTAAGCGCTTTACAAACTCAAGGTCATTTGCACAATAAGTTGTTTTCCTGGTAGACCTGATTGACGGCTGCCATTGGACGCCAATCATTCGTTTCCTGTGTCATTCAATCAGATTTCAGGCATGCAGACATACACAATCAGACAGACATGTAACATTTTACGTGCATGGCCGTTTTGTTTATTTACCCAGCCATGTACGCAGCCATACTCCGTTTTCGGGGGTGTGCATTCTGGGTATGTTCTTGTTTCCTTAACCCACCGAGCGCTGACATGGATTACAGGATCTTTAACGTGCGTATTTGATCTTCTGCGTGCGTATACATTCGGAGGGAGTTCAGGCACTAGCAGGTCTGCACATGTGTTCACCTGGGAAGTCGGAAAGTTCTCTACTCTTTATCCACCAGGCACCGTTACCGAGATTCGAACCTGAGACCCTCAGACTGAAAGTCCAATGCTTTAACCGTTCGGCTATTACGTCCGTCATGTGACAGACGTGTCTAGTTTGTGGATTTGTTTTGTCATGTGCCAGACAACAACCATAACAACAATGACAAGATGATGACGACGATGACAGCAACAACTGTTATTTGACCCGAACGTAACCCGCCCCCCACCCTCACCCCACAAAACAACAACAACAACAACCCGACATTTTTATTCCTGTTCTTTTAAACAGCAATTAAATCTGAGTGGGAATCGAGCCATTTAAGAAACTGAGCTTCATTAACTTTTCTCCTCTTTTCAGTCAAAGTGTTGAACGTGTACACGAAAGGATTTATCGCGGAGTTTAATGGCAAAGCAAATATAGCCAAGGCTACGTTCACTTCCCCAGGGATGGGAATACCTGCCAACGCCAATATCCCGCACAGACCAATGGGAAACCAGCACATGAAATCCGTCACTGCAACAGTGATCAACCGCCGAGCTATGGTCATGTCCCGTGACACTTTGGTAGAGTTCGTTTTCAAAGCATTGGCCTGTATTGACCAGTAGATGAAAGCCTGGCCACCAGAGATAAATAGAAATATCATGAAATTAAGGATGATTAAAATGCTGACAGAATAAATTCTACCTTCGAAATGTCGTCTTGTAACTGGCAACGGGATGCAGATACCTGTCTGGCTAAAAAATTTCCAGTGTGACGTAACAGGAAGCAATGGCAGGAAAGCTACCAACCAACCAATCAGCCAGGTCAACAGACAAGCCACTGTTGCTGATCTTCTCTCAAACCTCATGGTGCTGAAAGGAAAGCGAAGGACAACAAAACGATCCAGTGTGATCAGCCAGATCATAAACACTGACACCTCACTGGACAGCAGAGACAGAAAACCAGCTGCTTTACAAGTCACACTGTTTTTCCATGTGTCATCATAGTGGAGATATCGTCCACGGAACCGTTCGTCAGCCACTCCAATGAGAGTCATGTACATACCCATCAGAAAATCAGCCATGGTGAGACTGGTGACAAAAACGTTGAAACCGCTGGAAGACGCCATGCTTTTCACAAACAAGCGTGCACAGCAACAGAATACATTACCTGTTAAAGACAGACAGGCCATCAGCCACAGAAACCCACGGTAGGTCCATGAATGCAACAGATCTTCACACGATGAAATCTCGTCTTTTGGAGCAATGCAATTGAAATCGTCAAAGTTGTAGGGAAGTATGCCAGAGCAGCACAATTTGTAGTTCTGCGTCGATATAAAACGCAGCTTGTAAAGATCTCTAAAGATGTCAGGGGGAAACATTTCAACAGGGCTGCCATCCATGTGGAGTTCAGTTAACTGTGGTATGAACTCAAACCCAGCTGGGCTGATTGTGTGAATGGAAGTGAACGTTAAATTTAATTTTTGTATGCGGTGAAACATTGAGAGGACTTCAGAGTCAAACACTGTGAGCATGGTGTGGGACAGATCCAGCACTGTGAGTGCACTGTGCTGGTTAACAGGTGAGAGACCAGGGTGGAGTGAGGTAAGGGGGTTGCTAGACAGGGAGAGTGCTTGGAGATTTTCTAAGCTGAGAAAAAAAGTCACGTTGACATATCGCAGTTTGTTACTTCTGAGATCAAGGAGCCTCAAGTTTTTCAATGGTGCATTAGACAAGAGGCTTATAGAACAGCGCGCAAACACCACAGCAATAAGGAGGGTATTGTTACTCACATCAGACAGTGTCATACCTGAACCTGTGGCATCCAGGTAGCGGACCTGCGGGAAGACAGCTGCAAAGAAAGGCTGAGGACACAGAAATGAGTGACCTTGACACAAACAGTTCACGGGGCAGGTAATATTACACACTAATTCGTCATCATTCCTTGGGCAATGAGGCCAGCCATCACATATGTGGTCGTTGATCAAACATACCTTTGACTCTCTGCATCGAAAAAGTCCTTTACATTTCAGTTCTTCACACCTTTCCTCATCCTCATGACCAATACAGTCGTACATCCCATTGCAACGTGTGTAGACAGGCAGGCAGTTATTGATGTCACCAGGACAGCGATAGTGGCTGTCGGGACAGGACTCACTGGTATTCATTGGGATGGGAGAAAACTCTCTGATGCCATCAAAATGAACAAGAGCAGGAGGCTGTGAATACTTTCGTTTCAGGGGTATATGTCTTACATCAGGACAGTTCTCTTCGTCTGATTCATCCTGACATTGAAAAATATTATCACAGATCTCATTAAAGGGCAAACACTGACCATTGGTACATCTAAACATCCGATCACACGAGCGATGTCGACAGAAAGACTCATCACTCTCATCATAGCAGTCACTGATGAAGTCACACACCAGAGTATATGATAACATTGTGACATCATCACTGCATGTGAAAGAGGGTATGAACGGAACATGGTATTCTGATGACTCAGCAGCCTGTCTGAAGGACAGCTGACCAGAAAACGCACAAGGAGATGTAGGCTGTTGACCACACACGTGATACCGGTCAGAACCACACAGAAGAAATGTATGTGTGACGTGCCCCTCAGGACACTGTGTTATATCTTGCTGCCCTGTGGTCAGCAGAAAGGACGTGCTGGTCAAAGAAATCAACTTCAATTTGTTAAACAAATGATCTGTCATATTTTCCGAGAATTCACAAAACACTCCTGCATAATCCTTGGGTGGAACTGTTCCACCTGGAAGGGGAATATATGAACATTCTGTTGTACGCAGCTTACCATAATGATCGGTTTTATAACATGACTTTCTGTTCTTCGAGATTTTGAAATTCTCGTTTATATATCCCCGATAAATAGAATTGTGTATGATAGTTCTATCTCTGTGAACCAGAGCGTGTACATACATACTTGGCAATGATATATCACCAGTGTACAGACCAGTCCATAGTAGTTTCAATTCATCGTCATTAATACCTGTTCTGTTGACAATTGTTTCATACCAATCAAGAACACATTTTGGTAGACTTAGAGTACTTCCAAGTGAGTTACAATAGTCTTCAGCCCTATCAAAATAGTGGGCATTATCATTGTCAAAGCTACCCAGATCCATCACAATTTTGTAGCAATGGTTACACAGCGCTATCAGTCCATTGCACTGAGGACTGCTGTAGGGACACTGACCTGTTTCATCCCGTCCATCTTCACACTCTGTCTTCAGGTTACAGGCCAGGTGATCATGGAAAATGGTATAGAACTCCACGGAACAATTCCAAAGACCACTTGGTAACTGAAGACGCATTTTATTCTCATCAAGAAATGAGAAATAAAGCCTGCGACAAGGTGGGATATCTTCACAAGGACTGTTGTAAACAAGCATCGTGAATTGTGTGACTTTATACAGACGACCAAAAATGTTTTTGCTTGAAGACAATAACTCGGTATCGCCACCCTGTGAAGTGATGCAGTTGTAATCAGAGAATAGTGCAACATCTCTTGAACACTGCCGTGTTTTTCTTAAGCTGAACATGATTGTGTGTTTATCAGGGACATAGACAGTCCTACAAGGGAACGGATTTACCTTCAGATTAAAAAAGTTTAGCCTCCCTTTTTCATCGCACCAATCCTCAGGAATGCTCAGGTTGCTTTTCACACTCAGGTATCCAGACGACACTGAGGTCATCATAAGGTCAATCTGCTCTGCATTTTGTAGTTTTATTAAAGATAAAAAGCATTCCATGGACTGATATGCAAAATAAGAAATATAGTGATGAACCAAATCACTATTCAGTATCTGCTATAATTCAGAACCAGCTATAAAAGAGAAGAAGACGACGACGACGACGACGACGAAGAAGAAGAAGAAGAAGAAGATGATGATGATGATGATGATGATGATGATGCTGCTACTGATGATGATGATGATGACTGTGGTGAACGGCGACGACAAACACATTTTATGGTGCATGCGGTTGACAATCTGAATGGAGTGTACACACTCTCTGAACGTGTTAATGTGCAACTTTCATAACATGGAATGGTGTGCAAGGATTACCGAAAGAACAACATCAAACCATTTCATGCGTATTTTTTATTTTATTTTATTTTATTATTTTTTTTTTTTTGCGAAAAAAAATCTGTTTTGTTTCGTCTATCTCTGTGTCTGTCTCTATGTCGTCCATGTCCCAAAAATACATAAATAAAAAACAAGTGAGGCAATACCTTCAAGACTCACTAGTGAAGTACATTTTTTCAAGTGAAGTAATCATGAGAAAGAGAGAGGGGGGAGGTGGGGGTGGGGGTGGGGGGCAGGGAGGGAGGGAGATAGGGAGAGAGAGAGAGAGAGAGAGAGAGAGAGAGAGAGAGAGAGAGAGAGCACTGAACACAGAACACTGAAATGTTTCATCTTCTGGGCTTACGCCACACATTGGGCAAGGAGATGTTGCTACGTCTGAATCGAACCATCTTCTGTTGGCATTCAGTCCAAGTGGTCTCAATCTGAGCTTCGCAAAGCAGATTTTTTGCCATTTATTTGTTATGATTTTAATATACTTCTCTGTTTGAAATATTGATTTGAATGAATAGAACCATTTATACCTATCACTGCTCTGTATTTCTGCGTGCCAGTTTTGTTAGTAACAAACTATAAGTCTATCTTTTAAATTCCGATACAAAGCCGCTCTCGTGCCCTACTTCTTGGCACATCCAAACAAGACCTAATCCATGTTCCGTTAATGATTTCTTGATGTGGAATACTCATTTCGTTTTGCCCTTCTCCTCTTGCAGCAGAAGCATCTCGTATGCTTGACTACACAATCGTGGTGTTGGCAGTCTTGTTAGTTTGAGCCAATATTTCATGCATTTTACAATTGATTTAATATGCAATGGGCACCTACCAGTTTCGCCATACATTATAGTGTTTGATGAGTGTAATAGGACACCAAGAAAGCGCTTCACTACAAATGTATGTACCTTTTCCATTGGTTATTTGACATGCGTCCCCATATTTCCGCTCCATAGTTCAAGACTGGTTCAATTTGTGTGTTGAAAAGTTTCCAGAAAAGCTGTGCATCAGAGCAGAGCCTTTCACTCATGCTGCCTGTCTAGTCGCTATCTTGCCGAGAGGTCCGAGAGAGAGAGAGAGAGAAAGAGAGAGAGAGAGAGGGAGAGGGAGAGAATGACAGGGAGAGGGAGAGAAGGAGAGAGAGAGAGGGAGAGAGAGAGGGAGAGGGAGAGAATGACAGGGAGAGGGAGAGAAGGAGAGAGAGAGGGAGAGGGAGAGAATGACAGGGAGAGGGAGAGAAGGAGAGAGAGAGAGGGAGAGAGAGAGGGAGAGGGAGAGAATGACAGGGAGAGGGAGAGAAGGAGAGAGAGAGAGAGGGGGAGAGAATGACAGGGAGAGGGAGAGAAGGAGAGAGAGAGAGGGAGAGAGAGAGGGAGAGGGAGAGAATGACAGGGAGAGGGAGAGAAGGAGAGAGAGAGAGGGAGAGAGAGAGGGAGAGGGAGAGAATGACAGGGAGAGGGAGAGAAGGAGAGAGAGAGAGGGGAAGAGAATGACAGGGAGAGGGAGAGAAGGAGAGAGAGAGAGAGGGGGAGAGAATGACAGGGAGAGGGAGAGAGAGAGAGAGAGAGAGAGAGAGAGGGAGAGAGAGAGGGAGAGGGAGAGAATGACAGGGAGAGGGAGAGAAGGAGAGAGAGAGAGGGAGAGAGAGAGGGAGAGGGAGAGAATGACAGGGAGAGGGAGAGAAGGAGAGAGAGAGAGGGAGAGAGAGAGGGAGAGGGAGAGAATGACAGGGAGAGGGAGAGAAGGAGAGAGAGAGAGAGGGGGAGAGAATGACAGGGAGAGGGAGAGAAGGAGAGAGAGAGAGGGAGAGAGAGAGGGAGAGGGAGAGAATGACAGGGAGAGGGAGAGAAGGAGAGAGAGAGAGGGAGAGAGAGAGGGAGAGGGAGAGAATGACAGGGAGAGGGAGAGAAGGAGAGAGAGAGAGAGGGGGAGAGAATGACAGGGAGAGGGAGAGAAGGAGAGAGAGAGAGGGAGAGAGAGAGGGAGAGGGAGAGAATGACAGGGAGAGGGAGAGAAGGAGAGAGAGAGAGGGGGGGAGAGAATGACAGGGAGAGGGAGAGAAGGAGAGAGAGAGAGGGAGAGAGAGAGGGAGAGGGAGAGAATGACAGGGAGAGGGAGAGAAGGAGAGAGAGAGGGAGAGAGAGAGGGAGAGGGAGAGAATGACAGGGAGAGGGAGAGAAGGAGAGAGAGAGAGAGAGGGGGAGAGAATGACAGGGAGAGGGAGAGAAGGAGAGAGAGAGAGGGAGAGAGAGAGGGAGAGGGAGAGAATGACAGGGAGAGGGAGAGAAGGAGAGAGAGAGAGAGGGGGAGAGAATGACAGGGAGAGGGAGAGAAGGAGAGAGAGAGAGAGGGGGAGAGAATGACAGGGAGAGGGAGAGAAGGAGAGAGAGAGAGGGAGAGAGAGAGGGAGAGGGAGAGAATGACAGGGAGAGGGAGAGAAGGAGAGAGAGAGAGGGAGAGAGAGAGGGAGAGGGAGAGAATGACAGGGAGAGGGAGAGAAGGAGAGAGAGAGAGGGAGAGAGAGAGGGAGAGGGAGAGAATGACAGGGAGAGGGAGAGAAGGAGAGAGAGAGAGAGAGGGGGAGAGAATGACAGGGAGAGGGAGAGAAGGAGAGAGAGAGAGGGGGGGAGAGAATGACAGGGAGAGGGAGAGAAGGAGAGAGAGTGAGAGAGGGAGAGAATGACAGGGAGAGGGAGAGAAGGAGAGAGAGAGAGGAAGAGAGAGAGAGAGAGGAGTTAAAATGTATTCTATTTTACACACTATAAAGTTTGGGGATACTGAAAAACTGAAAAAAAGAAAGACATCGGAGTGGGACTGAACAAAGCAATTTTTTTTTTAATCGGAAGTAAGTAGACCTACTCACGACGCTAAAACCCATCTTCCTACTACAGTACTAGTCAACAAAATCAATATTTAAACTTATGTTGTTGCTGTTTTTCTTGCACGAAAAATTGATTGTCGTGTTCGAGGTGAAACCATGTTATTTTCATGGCTCGCGATACAGGAGACGTTGCCATCCTTTCAGGCACGCCGAACACACACACACACACACACACACACACACACACACACACACACACACACACACACACACGCACACACACACAACCGAATACTGGGTTATGGCATAAATTCACTGTGTTTACACGAGTGAGTAGGCCTGCGCAAACTTGCATCAATTGAAGAGTTAATTTCTTTAAGCCATCGTGGCCAATCATACTGTCCGCTTGAAATCAACAACTTAAACAAAGCAAGTGCTATAGTAACACCTTGCACAGGGTATGTGAAAACAGCATACACTGCGCATGTGAACATAACACCATACACAGGGCATGCTGGAAATGCGCCATGCAGTGGGCATGTAACATCATACGTACGGCATGTGTAAAAGTAACCTAAGATACAGGAGATACATGGGCATGTGGGAAAGTATCACCATACACAGGGCATGTGAGAAAGTATCACTATACACAAGGCCAGGGCATGTGGGAAAGTAACACCATAAACAGGGCATGTGGGAAAGTAACACTGCATATATGGCATGTGGGAAAATAGCACTGTATACAGGGCATGTGGGAAAGTAACACTGCATATATGGCATGTGGGAAAATAGCACTGTATACAGGGCATGTGCGAGAGTAACACATTATATAGGGCATGTGGGAAAGCAACACTGAAAACAGGGCATGTGGGAAACTAACACTGTATACAGGGCATGTGGGAGAGTAACACAATACACAGGGCATGTGGGAAAGTAACACTGCATATAGGGCATGTGGGAAAAGTAGCACTGTATACAGGGCATGTGGGAGAGTAACACCATACACAGGGCATACGCTGGCCATTAAGGAGAAGCGTGAGCGAAGGAAGCAGGGCTCAACTTCTGGAGACGTTTTCCCTTGCAACACCTGTGGGAAGTGCTGCGTATCCAGAATCGGCCTCTTCTCCTGTATGACGACACACACCGACAGATAAGCCTGCCTGCCTACTCACCCGTCGGACCGACGGGAGACTCCATTATCACACAGGGCATGTGGGAAGGTAACACTGTATACAGGGCATGTGGGAAAGTAACACTGTATACAGGGCATGTGGGAAGGTAACACTGTATACAGGGCACGTGGGAGAGCACACAGGTTCCCTGGACTGCCACAGGTCTCTGGAGCAGGACCGGCACACCAAACAACCTCACTGCCGGTCCACTGTCAATTCACAGGTTGTGTCCAGCAGGAGTGGAATACTTCTGGACCCTCAACACGACACAGATCACAGTGCTGCAAGTCAACTTGTCAGACTGCCAGTTCGAATTCCGAGAAAAGTTCTACAGTCAGTGTGTGCGGTATGGAGTGTGTCAGACTATCATTTATTTCTGTATACTGATGGTGGAAAAGTTACGCTTTAAGTACACACATTACAATTGCAAAGAAATAAAAGAATAACACATAAATGGTTTCCACCAAATAACCAGTGAAGCGTTATACGGTAGTAGTTACTTCAAAGAGTATCCATTATTTTAACCCTGACAAGAAGTTAAATCGTTCATTTGTCGCAAGTGATTTTTTTTTTATTTTGCATGCCCCTTCCTCCTCCCTCCCCCCCCCCCCTTCCCCCAAACACATACAACCTCACACAACCATACACCCCCCCCCACACACACACACACTTCCCCCTCTCTCCCCTACCCTCTCGACATACTAATACACATAAAACAGTTTATGCTCACAAACATTCTCAGGGAACAGGGAGTGAAAATATCTTCCATGATATGTGACAGAAAGGAACACACTTGTGACAAATAACGTGATAACCACCAATTCATTCACCAATTGACGGGCGGGCATGTGTGTGTGTGTGTGTGTGTGTGTGTGTGTGTGTGTGTGTGTGTGTGTGTGTGTTTATGAAATCTGTGTTTTATGGAATGCATTTCATTTTAATCTAAGCATTATTTATTTGACATTTCTTATGGTTTGGCGGATTGTGCTTTTTGCTTCGTTCTGTGAAAGCATTGGATTGAGCTGCTGTAATGTTTTTATGTTATGTTTATATCTAGCTCGATGATGTAAGGCGCTTTGGGCAGCATTTCTACTGGATATAGCGCCATAGAAAAGTTATGAATCATTATTATTAATTATTATTATTATTATTATTATTATTATTATTATCATTATTATTATCATAGCCTTGTAACTCAGATCGAAAACAGACAATGTTCGTATAGTGGCCATCAATCCTGAGGTGAAAGTTTATATCGAAATGGTCAAACACTGTAATTTGATTATTAGACATGCCTGCAAATCCTGATCATCGGATCATACTTCAGCATTTCTCTCTTTCCAATTCAGTCAGGAACCTCGGCGTTGTCCTTGACAACACACTGTCCATGCAAAAATTTATCAGTCACACATGTCAATCCTGCTACTGCGGCACATCAGTTCCATCCGGAAATATCTGTCCATTGACGCAACATCTAGACTTGTCGTTTCTCTCATTCTCTCTCGCTTTGACTACTGTAACTCTATTGTCTGGTTTGCCTGCTTCATCCATTCAGTCTCTTCAGCGCATACAAAACTCTGCTGCCCGACTCGTCCTCAGAAAGAAAAAAATCTGCAACATCTCCACTGGCTCCCAGTCTCACACAGAATAAAGTACAAGATCAGCACACTATGTTATAAATACATTCACAAATCTGCCCCTTCCTATCTCTATGGCTGCCCTCACCTCTACACTCCATCTCGCTCACTACGATCGGCGTCGGATCCACTCTGTTGACGCATACCCAGTTTCAAACGCTCAACTGTTGGCCGCCGTTCTTTCTCTGTCTGTGGTCCTTGCAATTGGAATGAACTTCCTCTTTCACTTCGTCAAGTCTCCACACTCAGCTCTTTCAAGTCTGGCCTTAAAACCCACCTCTTACCAAAATAGCCTCCCTTCCCTGGCTCTTCCTTGTCTTCAGTTTCTCCAGTTTTAGAGTTCTGCATGAGTGTGTGAATGACTGGTGCGAAAGCGCTTTGATTTGTCTTTGCATAATATTCAGCACCATATAAATACCATTATTATCATCATCATCATTATTATTATTATCATTATTATTATTAAAAAGGGAGCTTCGAAGAAAGGATGGTTCTATCTAGTTCGATTATTATGATTGGCGTTCAAGAGTTTGACACCATGGATGTGTTGTGTACAGAACTCTTTCTTCCTCAGCTGTCATCAATAACACTGAAGTTTTAAAGTTTCTCGTTGTGTTGTCCTTGGTAACCGGTTTGAAACACAATGTGGCTGCACTTTCTGAAAGAAATCAACATGTCAATTTGACCAGCGCTATCTTCCATTGCTCTGTAAGCGATACTCAACATGATTTTCAACATCACCTGGATTGTAATATCGAGTCAAAGTGTGAAGATGGACGAGATGAAACAGAACGCTGTCCCTTCATCAGTCCTGGGGCCGTTTCAAGAGACCATCGTGCCTGGGGTGATCAGCCTGAGTTTCAGTTTCATTTTCAGTAGCTCAAGGAGGCGTCACTGCGTTCGGACAAATCCATATACGCTACATCACATCTGCCAAGCAGATGCCTAACCAGCAGCGTAACCCAACACGCTTAGTCAGGCCTTGAGAAAAAAAGTAAATAAATAATAGATAAATACATAAAAAAAGAACTGCTACTAATAATTGTAATATGTATAAGGCGCAAAAACTTGATGAAGTACAAAAAGAAATAAATAAATAAAATAAAATAAAACAAAATAAAGAAAGAAAGAAATAATAATTTAAAAAAATAATTAAACTTTTTTTCTTTTTAAAGGCAAGGCAAACTGCCCCAGGTTTAGCAATATCCGGTATTCAAGAACACGAGAGCCTACCCGCGGGTCAACAAACCAGAAGGCAAATTTACCCTCACTATCTGCCAAGGGTGACAGCCCACGAAACAGAGGTAGATGTGGCGAGTCCTTTTGTTGACGCTGGTTTTGTTGAGGGAAAGCAGGCATTTTGCAGAGAGACCGTGTCTTGAATACGGCCCCTGGTAATTTGGTCTCATCCTTTGTTCGCTTGGCAGTCAAAAATGACGTATTGAGACTGGCAGACGTCATTATATTCCACATGAATAACATATGTTGCTGTAAAGTGAGTGCACTTGCAGACGATAAATTATAGAATTACCGAAATTTGCAGAACGTCGAAATTCGTTCATTCCAGATAAATATTTGAATCCGAACTCCGTTATTTTGTTTCATGTTTTTTTGCAGTTAGCTGAAAAGCAGGTAGGACAAATTGTTAGAATGCGAAAGTGGCCCCCAGATTTGACAAACTGCTGACTATAATCAATGCTTTACCACTGAAATTTCTTTCTTTTTTTTCTTTTCTTTTTTCTTTTTTTTCTTTTCTTTCTTTTTTTTTAATTTCTTTTTTTTTTCTTTTTAAATGTCATACTGTAGTGCAGTGTGAAGTAAAAGAGCATGTGCAGAGGGGAATCCCTGGGATTTTTTATCTGCAGACGATTGGTTAGCTGCCTGAGTACACTTGGTGTGTCTTGAATACGAAGATAACTGAATCTTCAAAGTAAACCGTACCCGCGTGTCCCTGTCATGTCAAGGGTAACTTACCTTCAGACAAAATCATTTTTGTCTTGAATACGGTCCTAGATTGTCAGAGGTTGGTGGCTTCACGAAACAAGTGTCTACGATTAATATTACCTGACACACTTGGAGCCACACTCTTCCACATTGACTAATGTGATAGGATAGATGCACGGTTAGCGTCTGTGAAAACGATAATGGAACGGAACAGTTCTGTGCATCTTTTAAAACACTGTGACTGTCTTTGTCAAACAGGGAGCAGTGGGGATTTATTGTCTGTATAACTGATGTTCTCCTGTTGAACGTAAATAAGTTGTAAATCATGAATGGGGACAGCTGTCGTCTGTAGTATTTACGAGGTTTGAAAACGATGGCTTCAACACCAACGGTTCCATTCACGTTAATAAATCATTTAGGTGTATGATAAGATCACACACACACACACACACATACACACACTAACACTAACACTAACACACACACCATACCAGGACACACATACCAACCCTTATATATTAATGACTAATATAAACAGCTGCACTCACACGCACGCACGCGCACACACACACACACACACACACACACATACACACTACTGAACACACACACATTCGCGCGCGCGCACACACACACACACACATACACACACACACCACCACCACCACCACACCACACCACACACAAAAGCACTACTGAACACTCACACACACACACACCACACCACACACAAAAACACTCTCTCTCACACACACACACACACACAAACACACACACACACACACACAAACACACACACACACACACACAAACACACACACACACACAAATACACACACACACACACACACACACACACACACACAGAGTCATTCCTTCATTTACTCCTTCATCCACATGCTCACTGTGTACAAATATCATGGGATTTATGCAGACTGCAGCTTAGTATGACTCTTGTTTTCTCATCCAAATCACAAATATTAATAACAGTATGATTAGCGTTAGGTAAGCAACTGACAGCATTTTAACTTCGCTTCCTATCATACATATCTGCCTTATTCCACCTTAAGCTAAAATAAACATTTCCCAGCAGTTTGTTGTTACGGAGTTTGCCAAATGACTTGCGATTATACATATCAGTGTTTTAATAACACCGTTTGATAATTTACACACCATTGTATAATATCAGTGTGTTTATATGTTTTCAATTGTAACTAGTTTGTTCTTACAGAGTTTGCCAAATGACTTGTAATTATGTATATCAGTGTTTTAGTAACACTGTTTGATAATTTACACACCATTGTATAATATCAGTGTGTTTATATATTTTCAATTGTGACTTGTGTTACTTCATATTGGAGAACTGTTAGTACAACACAAACACATGCTTACATAATTAATTTCTCCTTAGTGGTCTGAATGCAATTGTTCTTTCTTTTCTTTCTTTTCAAACCATAGTCTGGAACTGTAAAAAGTATCAGCAGTTATATCAGGCACAGTTTATTGGTATGAAGCTGTGCCACTGATGTGGAGAAGAAAAGAACTGTCACAACTGAGTTTACAGGATTCTCACACATCAACACTAATGTAAATGAAAGATGCAACAAGCAGGTTTGGTTCCAATGTAAAATTCTTCTTAAACAAACTATTACATTTTCTTATAGTATATGTACACTTTTTGTATCTGATTGTAAACATCAACACACAGAGGACACACACACACACACACACACACACACACACACACACACACACACACACACACACACACACACACACATGTATATAGATAGATAGATGTACTCACACATATTCTCTCTCTCACTCTCCAGTCAAAACCACCAATTCGCTCTCTCTCTCTCTCTCTCTCTCTCTCTCTCTATATATATATATATATATATAAACAACAGTAGACTTTTCATGTCTTAAAACTTGTATTCTTAAAAAGCAGCAAATTTTCGCTGTAAAACAGCTTCTTCAGGCAACACACACACACACACACACACACACACACACACACACACACACACAACCGAACACTGGGTTAAAACATAGACTCACTTTGTTTACACAAGTGAGTCAAAACGAAGTTTTTTGTTTTCTTCCTCGGAAAAAGTGGGGGGTATTTTCATGGCAAGAGTCAACCATAAGTTCCTCTTCAGTATCAACAATATTGTCAAAGCGACACTGACAGCACGTGACTTTCCAAAATTGGAGCGTGATGCGTGATGCCTGGGGAGGTTTGTCGCGCGTGTGTGCGAGCGACACGCCTCGCTGCAGGTTTCAGGGGTTCGCGCGACAACGTGGTGTGTGTCCATCGAGATCGATGATGACCATCGTTGTCATCCAGCTGGGGGATGGGGGGAGGGTGGTGGGGGGGGGGGGATGCTCATGAATCTATCTGTGAGTGCGCAGATGGCTGAATAGTCCAATCTGCGCACGAAATGTTCGCTGACAGTTGGGGCAGACAAAGACAGGCATATCATTGTCAGGGAGCTTGTTTGCCCGTGACTTTCTGTCCTGCCTCTTCTGAACAGCTGCAGCAGTCCTGTTGGCCTCGCACAACTTGGCACCTTTGTGCACAGCAGTGCGCCATTTGTCACGGTCCGCTGCAGATTCCTCCCAGGAGTCAGGGTTGATATCAAACGCTTTCAGAGAGACTTTCAGAGTATCTCTGAAGCGCTTCTTCTGACCTCCGTGTGATCTCTTCCCTTGTTGCAGCTCGCCATAGAAGAGCCTTTTGGGCAGCCGATGGTCTGGCATGCGCGCCACGTGTCCAGCCCAGCGAAGCTGGGACTGCATCAGGATGGTGAAGATGCTGGGAAGGGTGGCTTTTGCAAGCACCTCCGTGTCTGGGGTCCTGTCTTGCCACTTGATGTTCAGTAGCTTCCTTAGGCATGTTGTGTGGAAGTGGTTCAGCTTCTTGGCATGTCGTTGGTACACTGTCCAAGTTTCGCAGGCATACAGTAGTGTGGGGAGAACTACTGCTCTGTACACCTTTAGTTTGGTCTCAAGACCAATGCCTCTTCTGTTCCAGACATTTGCATAGAGTCTACCAAAAGTTGCGCTTGCTCTTGCAATCCTGACGTTCACTTCATCGTCAATGGTCGCATTTTGTGACAATGTGCTGCCAAGGTATGTGAACCGCTCCACCACACTGAGTCTCTGACCATTGACTGTGATGTTGGGCTCAACGTGGGGTTTCCCTGGGGCTGGCTGATGGAGAACTTCAGTTTTCCTCGTGCTGATGGTAAGGCCGAAGTTCCTGCTGGCAGTGGCAAATTTGTCCACGCTGAGTTGCATGTCAGCTTCAGATCCAGCGTTGAGGGCACAATCATCAGCAAACAAAAAGTCTCTGATGATGTCTGTCATGACCTTCGTTTTTGCTTGAAGCCTTCTGAGGTTAAACAGCTTGCCATCTGTTCGGTACTTTAGGCCAATTCCAACATCGCCATCTCTGAAGGCATCAGTAAGCATTGCAGAGAACATGAGGCTGAACAGTGTTGGAGCCAGGACGCAGCCTTGCTTGACACCATTTGTGACAGGAAAAGCAGCAGATGTTTCACCATTGTCCTGGACTCGAGCCTGCATGCCTTCATGGAATTGGCTGACCAAGGAAATAAATTTCCGAGGGCATCCGTACTTGGCCATGATCTTCCACAGTCCCTCTCTACTCACGGTGTCGAAGGCTTTAGTGAGGTCAACATAGGTGGAGAACAGAGCAGCATTTTGCTCCTGACATTTCTCTTGCAGCTGCCTTGCAGCAAACACCATGTCGGTGGTTCCGCGCTCTTTCCGGAATCCACATTGGCTCTCAGGCAAATGACCTTGGTCAAGGTGTGCTGTGAGGCGGTTTAGTAAGATCCTGGCAAGTATCTTGCCTGCGATAGAGAGCAAGGAAATGCCCCGATGGTTATCACAGGCTTGCCGGTTCCCCTTTCGCTTGTACAGGTGAATGATAGATGCATCTTTGAAATCCTGGGGGATCGTCTCTTCTTTCCACATGAGTGAGTACAGCTGATGGAGCTTCTCAGTCAGCACAGTGCCTCCATCCTTGTAGACCTCTGCTGGTATGGAGTCTGAGCCAGGTGCTTTGCCACTGGATAGCAGACGGATTGCTTTCTGGGTCTCAAGAAGTGTTGGCGGATCGTCCAGTGCTTCGTTGATGGGGACTTGTGGGAGCCGGTCTATGGCTTCATCATTTATGGAGGAAGGGCGATTTAAGACACTGTTGAAGTGCTCAGCCCAGCGTTTGAGAATTTTCTCCTTCTCGGTGATCAAGGTATTCCCATCTGCACTGAGGAGGGGGGATGATCCTGAGGATGTGGGACCGTAGACTTCTTTTAAGGCATCATAGAACCTCTTCATATCGTGCCTGTCAGCATATCCCTGGATCTCATCGGCTTTGTCGCTCAACCACTTATCCTGCATCTGACGTAACTTTTGCTGAACAGTCCTGCGGATGGCATTGTACGCATCCTTTTTTGATGTGGACTTTGGGTTGCTCAGGTGGGCTTGATGCAGACGGCGTTTCTCATCCAGAAGCTGCTTGATTTCCTCACAGTTTTCATCAAACCAGTCTTTGTGCTTTCTGGTCATGGGTCCCAGGGTCTCTGAAGCTGTACTATAGATCATCTCGCGCAGGGTCCTCCAGTCAGACTCCACATTCTGGTTGTCCAGAGAGGCGGATTCCAGACGATCTTCCAGCAGCTCCACAAAGGTCTGTTTGATGGTGATGTTTTTCAGCTGAGCAATGTTGAGCCGTTTTGGAGCCTTCTGGCCTTGGGGGCGTCTCTTGGGCTGGATTCGAATATTCAGCTTCGAGACTACAAGGCGATGGTCTGTCCAACACTCGGCGCCGCACATGGTCTTTGTCACACGTACATCTTGCCTATCCCTTTTCCTGACGATGACGTAATCGATGAGATGCCAATGCTTTGAGCGAGGGTGCATCCATGACGTCCTGTTACGGGTAGGGAGGCAGAAAACTGTGTTGGTTATCAGCAGTTCGTGCTCTGCACAGGTCTGAAGCAAAAGCAATCCATTTGAGTTACAGTGGCCCACACCATGCTTTCCAATCACTCCATCCCAGGAGATGTAGTCAGAGCCAACTCTAGCATTGAAGTCCCCAAGAATGATGAGCTTGTCTGCTTTAGGGATAGCAGCAATGACAGAGTGAAGGTCCTCGTAGAACTTCGCCTTCACTTCATCCGGGTTGGTCATGGTTGGGGCGTAGGCACTGACAATGGTGAGGTGCTTCTGGCCAGATGCCAGTGGGAGTTTCATGGTCATAAGCCTATCGTTGACTCCCTTTGGGATTCCTGCTAGCTTGCTGACAAGTGCTGTTTTTACTGCAAAACCAACGCCAGCCTCACGTCGCTCTTCGCTTCCTCGTCCACTCCAGAAGAAGGTGTAACCAGATCCCCGTTCACAGAGCTCACCTTCGCCTGCAAGCCGAGTCTCACTCAAGGCTGCAATGTCGATGTTGTATCTGGCGAGTTCGGATGCAACTAGTGCCGTTCTCCTTTGGGGTCTGTCCGCGTTATCTCTGTCCAGGAGAGTCCTTATGTTCCAAGCACCAATGGTGAGAGGAACGATCCTTGTTTTTTTCTTTTCTTTCTCTTTGTTTCGACCGCTGATGTAGGGTCCCCGCCAGCCGCGGTATGCTGGCCAGGGCGATATGGAGCAGGCAATTTTTAGGGCACCTTTTCTAGCCCCTTCCTCATGCCAGGGAGGTGAGCAGTGCATTCCTAAAGAGGGCTGCTCAGACGCTCAGACGGCTGCCGAGCTCCATCGCTGCTCCTGTCGATGAAGAACGACCCTATGGCCTGAACCGCCTGCGTGCAGGTCTGCGGCTGCGACTGCCAGTGTACCCACACCTGTCGTTTCGTCGCTCGCCTGTCGCCACAGGACTTGGGGGTGATGAAATGATGAAGGATGAAAGGTCAGTATGGATGACTGATGACTTGCGCGATGAGTTTGTTTAAAGTGAAGAGGAGTTGCGCAACGTCGACCTCACTCTCTCGTCCGGGTCCACCAATTTCCAGTGGCAAGACTAAGTCGAGACAACTGGAGGATGAGCACGGATGCAGTGGATGACCAAGATATCCTTTCGGTGTCTCATCTTGCTCTCTGCACTCCACAGTGCGTTGCTGTATCCGCCTTCCTCTCCGTTGAACCGTTAGGTTTCTTCCGCAGATTCTACCGGATCCAGACTTCGCATGCATGGGTAGACACACCCCGGGGGCCAACTGTGTGTGGCATGCACACAGCACGGTGGAGCTAGATGGCCGTCGGTGGCTCTCCTGAGCCGACGCCCTTTTATGGATCTCGTTTTTAATTCCATAAGGGTGTCTAGCCACACGCCTCACCAGTCCCGGAAGGGGGTGGTGAGAGTGCCGGTTTAGTCGCCGGCAATCCGACCCTGAACAGGTTGTACTGGATTTCAGGTTACCAGTAGCAGATCTAGTGACCTGACCTGACCTCAACGTAGTGAGGCATCAAAAAATGATGCGCTGCCGACGCTGACGCCCCGTGGGGCGACGCCATTAATTTCGTCTGCTTGCAGACCAAGTGCGGAGGAGAGGTTTGCTGTGGGATGGATGTACACAGCAATCAGCGAAGCTGAGTTGTTTTCGTGTGGGAGGTAGAAGGGTCGGCACTGGGTGGTTAGGAACTTCACGTCAGGGAAGCAGGCACGTGATAGCACTTTGACATCGGAGTACCTGTGTGTGTTCATGAAGAAACACACACTGCCACCCCTTTGCTTGCCTGAGTCAGCAGTTCGGTCAGCTCTGTGTACAGTGAAGCCTGGTGGTTGAACGGTGCTGTCAGAGATGTCTGGGTTAAGCCATGTTTCAGTGAGACAAAACACAGAGCACTCTTTGTAGTTTCTCCTCGTCTGAATATTACATGTGAGTTCGTCAGTTTTGTTGGGTAGAGATCTAACATTGGACAGGAGCATACTGGGTAGAGGTGGGCAAAAACTTTGTTGACGTAACCTTGAAAGGGCCCCACCTCGCTTTCCGCGTTTCCTCGCGGTCTGAGCCTTACATGCTGACTGGTTGGTGTTCATAGTTGACGATTGTAAATCATGCTAAAGT
The DNA here is from genome assembly GCF_041734735.1 of Babylonia areolata. NCBI lineage: Eukaryota > Metazoa > Mollusca > Gastropoda > Neogastropoda > Buccinidae > Babylonia > Babylonia areolata. Next base: position 17,051,091 of record NC_134908.1, read on the forward strand.
GAGTTGAAGTGAGATCTCAAAACACTGGACTCACCTACCTGTTCACAAACACGCAGCAGTGTGTCATGATCATACTATGACTCTGTTGTTAACTCACTCAGTACGGCCAGTCCTCTCTTCTCCTCTACACAGACCCCTTGGATGTCCAGTGGGTGTCTGAATGACCTAACCTTTAGCTTCCGTCGTCAGAACTGTGGTATACTTTGTCAACATTCACCTCTTCAGTATAAGAGCGTTCTGCTTGCAATATTTTGATGATGGTAATTGGGGTGAAACGCTGTTAACGTCGTTTCTTTCGCCGTTCGTATGGAGAGAGTTAAAGGTGTATTGTTTTCCTTTATTCACAGGAATGTCCAAGGACCGATTTCCAAATTAGAAAATTCAGACTTTACAAACTTTCTATTTTCATTTGATTTTGTATATGTAGTTGAACCTTTTCATGAATATATCCAAGCCAGTAAATTTCCTGGGTTTACTCCGTCCAGTCAACCCGCTGTTGAGCTATCCACACAAGGAAGGCATTCTGGTGGTGTGTAACAATGTGTAAAAAAGATAGACATAGAACATAAGAACAATCTTTTATTCTTTCTTGACAAATCACTGTTTAGCCTTGATAAAGATGTGTTGTATGTCTGCACGTAAGTACATCCAGAGGGTTCTCCATTCTATACATTTTTGTACATTAAAAAATGGAATTATGAATCTGGAAAAATGTCTTAGTGAATGCCTAATTCCCTATGGAGATGTGTTGATTTTTTTCTTTGGAGATTTAAATATTAGAATTTCCAATATTACGCAGGACATCGAAATCAAAGCATGACAGTTTAATACCAGCTAGCCAGTTTACCACGAACGATCCTCACAGGATAAATGCATTAACGCTAATAGTAAATGTTTGTTAAATGCGTGTGCTGCTTTGAATTTGTTCATTCTGAATGATGTGTGTTATGGTGACCATGATGGACACTACAGCCACATTTCTGATTCGGGTTGTGGTCTACTTGATTATTCTTTTATGTCATGTGAATTATTTTATTTTGTTTGTGACCGTAGTGATTCAGATGTATTAGAAATAATCGATTCAGACAATCTTCTTCTTCAATTGTCAATACGTTTTCTAAAAGAAAACATAGGGTTACTTTTGAGAAATTAGTTTGGAATGATGCAAATGCTGAGATGTATATACATGAGATGAGTTCGGATCAGGCCGGTACACGTCGTTTGAATTCTGCAGTTGCTATGATTGATGTTGATGTTAATGAAGCTCTTTCTATGTTTAATGAATGTATTCGATGTATGGCAACATGTATGTATGTTTAAACGAATTTCTGTTAGTAATCAGAAATCACACGATTGGTTTGACTTTGAATGTAATGTCAAAAGAAAAGTTGTTAGAAGATTACTAAACAAAATTAACGTCGGCGTATGCAAGATTCAGATGATCGTAACGAGTATTGTACAGCCAGACGTGAGTATAGAAATTCACCGTTAAGGAATAAAAAATGTTTAATGATAACAGTTTAAATGTTTTAATTCAGTCAGTTCACACCCAACAAGAATTTTGGAATAACGTTCAAAATGTCTCTCCTCAACATAGACAAGTACCGAACAATATAATATTATAATATTATACGAATGGTACCACCATTTTAACTCACTCAGTACGGCCAGTCCTCTCTTCTCCTCTACACAGACCCCTCGGATGTCCGGTGGGTGTCTGAATGACCCAACCTTTAGCTTCCGTCGCCAGAATTGTGGTATTCTTTGTCAACATTCACGTCTTCAGTATAAGAGCCTTCCGCTTGCAATATTTTGATGATGGTAATTGGGGTGAAATGCTGTTAACGTCGTATGGAGAGAGTTAAAACACTGCTTGAACAGGTAACTGATTCATAGCAGATAACAATGCGGAAGAAGATGCCAGTGCCTCGAGCGAGGGTGCATCCATGACGTCTTCCTACGGATGGGTAGGCGGAACAGGGTGTTGGTGATGACAAGGTCATGTGCGGTACACGTCTTGAGGAGCAGAAGGCCGTTGCTGTTACACTTGTCAGTGCTGTGTCTTCCGATGATCCCTTCCCAGGTTTGGTAGTCTGTCCCTACTCTGGCATTGAAGTCCCCGAGAGCAATGAGCTTCTCTGACTGTAGGAAATGAGGGTGTCGAGTTCTTCATAGAGTATCAGTATCGGTAGCTCATGGAGGCGTCACTGCGTTCGGACAAATCCATATACGCTACATCACATCTGCCAAGCAGATGCCTGACTAGCAGCGTAACCCAACGCGCTTAGTCAGGCCCTGAGAAAAAAAAAGAAGAAAAAAAAGAAAAGATAAAAAATAAAATAAATAATAAAATAATATAAAATAACAAAACAAACAAAAAATAAATAAATAAATGAATAAATAAATGAATAAAATAAAAAGAAATAAGTAAATAAATAAATAGAGCTTGTCTTTAATGTCATCTGATTTGGTCATGGTGGGAGCGTATCGAACTGATCAGCGTTGCACATTTATTGCTTGAGAGTGGGAGCTGAAGTGTCATCAGACGGTCGTTGATACCCTCTGGAAGCTTGGTGAGTTTACAGGCGAGGTGAGATTTGATGGCATATCCTACGCCTGCTTCTCGTCGTTCAGTGCTGCTGCAACCACTCCAGAAGAACGTGTATCCACCACCACGTTCTGTAAACTGGCCCTTGTCTGCTTGGCGCGTTTTGCTGAGAGCTTCTATGTCCACATTGCTGTGAGCTAGTTTGTTTTTTTGTTTTTTGGTAAAAAAAAAAATTATTTGTTTATTTATTTTATTTTATTTTATTTTTATTTTTATTTATTTTATTTTATTTAGGTCTTTTTTTTTTCTTTCTCAAGGCCTGACAAAGCGCGTTGGGTTACGCTGCTGGTCAGGCATCTGCTTGGCAGAGGAGAGGTAGCGTATATGGATTTGTCTGAACGCAATGACGCCTCCTTGAGCTACTGAAACTGAAAACTGAAACTGCGAGCTAGCTCTTTGGCCTTTTGTGCAGTTCTTCTCTCTGGTCTGTCTGCCTTGGTGTTATCCAGCAGAGTTCTCACGTTCCATGTGCCGAGGATGAACACCATCACTTTCTTCTTCGTTTTTGTTTGTCGACCGCTATGAGGGATCCCCACCAGCCGCTGTAAGCTGGCCAGGGAGAAGTGAAGCAGGCAATGTTTGAGGCACCTTTTCTAGCCCCTTCCTCCATGGAGGTGAGCAGAGTGATCCTAAAGAGGGCTGCTCAGACACCCAGGTGGCTGCCAAACTCCACTGCTGCTTCAGTCCGTTAGAGAGCGACCCTATGCCCTGGGCCGTCTGTGTGCAAGTTTATGACGATAGCTTCCAGTGAATTCGCACCTGAAATTAACATCATAATGAACACAGGAATTGTGGTAGATTAACATCATACACAGGGCATGTGGGAAATTAACATCATATACAGGGCATGTGGGAGATTAACATCATATACAGGGCATGTGGGAGATTAACATCATATACAGGGCATGTGGGAGATTAACATCATATACAGGGCATATGAAATGTAACATCATACACATGGCACATGGGAAAGAACACTGTACCCGCGACATATGGGGGAGTGTACACATTGTTCTCCATCAAATGTGGATGACAAATGTTTGGGTAACATTAAACTTTTCCTTCCTTTATTGTGGGCATTCATTTGCCATCTTAGATCGAGGTCTAAAAAAACTGAGAACGGAACTAAACTAAATGAATAAATTGATATCATACATCAAAAACAGAATTAATAAAAAAAAAAAATCAAAATATATAATATAATGGGTGAACATGAAATACATCCTGATGAAACAGGACAATATCTCGTGTGTCCAAAGCCTTTACCTGTCCCGCTCCCTTCACAGGATCACTATAATCATTGACACTGTACCCTGTTTTTTTTTGTCTCACCTGGCATTGCCACAGGTCTCAGGAACAGGACTGGCACACCCAACAACCTCACTGCCGGTCCACTGTCAATGCACAGGTTGTGTCCAGGAGTGGAATACTTCTGGTCCCTCAACACGACACAGATCACAGTGGTGCAAGAGAATCTATCAGACATATCACACTGCAAGCAAGATTTGGTTAGAAAACTCCTCCGTGTGCACGTGATGTACGGAGTATGCCAGGGTATCACTTATTTCTGTACACTGAGGGTGAACAGGCCATACCCTAAGTGCACACGTGTTTTGGTTCAGCGACTGGCGTACTGGTGTGATGACAGGCACTGGACAATGGAAATTATGAACAGTAGATTTCCATATACTTTAGACTGCACGTATCATAGCCTTAAAGAAATGTACACGGGATCTCAATATCAGCATTTTCATGTTGTACACATCAACAGTCCTGAATTGAAAGTTCATATCGAAACAGTTGCGTGCGACAACTTTGTCATAAGACAAATGCCAGGGTATTCCGGCTATATAATACCACTACTCTTTATGATTTCTGGAAAACGTTGGGTTGACAAAGAGTGGAGAGTACCATCTGGATATCAGATAATGGTCAGTATTCAAGAGTTTCACGAACTCCAAACATGTGATGAATGTGAGAGGATAGAGCTGATACCCGTGACTACAAATGCATCAAACCGACGTGTTGAACGTGTCTGCATTACTCGTCCTTCAACAGCTGTAGTCATTAACGCTCCACATGTTCTGATCAAGTTTATGATTACCAAATTGCTAGATTGCTTCGGTGATTTGAAACTATACGTGTCTGCACTTTCTGCGAGTAATCAGCATGTCAAGTTGCCCAGCAGTTTATTCAACTGCTCTGTGCATCAGTATTCTGAATTTCAACGTCATCTAGACTGTAATCTGAAGACAGAGTGTGAAGATGGACGGGATGAAACAGAACACTGTTCCTTCAGCAGTCCTGACTGTCGGGGATTGGTGGCTTCACGAAACAAGTGTCTGCAATTAATCTTACTTGACAAGGTGGAATCAAGATACTTCCACCCTTATGAATGTGGAAGGATAGGTGCACGGTTAGCGTCACTGAAAACAAGAATGGAACAGAACGATTTTCTGAATCTTTTTAAAAGTTATGGCAAATTTGAGGTGACTCTAGGTTTAAACAGTGGTCGGCAAGATGTACCATTTATATACAGCATTTTCTTGATGTGGTCTGATAAAACCATTGTCTATAACAGTGATCATTTATTTCCAAATCCCAACCGCAAAGAAATAAAAAAATATTCACGGAAGTTTCATATTAGGATCATGAAATCAAAGAAAATATTAAAAAATTTTGATACCAGTTCAATAGCATGTGAACTAGAATCACATACAAATGGAGCCTTTAACACATACATTCCAATCTCTCATTTACACTCTTCTGGATCTGTGTTTCTGTATACGCAACAGGCGTTATGTGTCTGCCGAGACCGTCATGTTACACACCTATTTTTGTCCCGTGACTCTGATCGCATTAATACAGCACATTTCATGTCATGCTCATTCACAAACATGAGCAGTGCAAAACTGCCAGGAATATTTCTTCATCAGAAAGGATCAATACCTGTTTACGTGATGTATATATGTGATGATCAAACCACAACGATACACCACAGTCTTGTGTGTGACTTCCGACAGGACTGTCCAGATAGTTCCGATGAGTCATTCTGTGACGTCCCTTCATGCACTGGTTTTCTGTGTTCTAACAGTCAGTGTGTATCACTCAGTCAACGTTGTAACGGATATTCAGACTGTGTGGACGATTCTGATGAGGTTATGTGTGTTGATGACTTCGACTGGCAATATTTCAAACAGACAGACCTGAAGCAACAGTTTTATGTGAGTCTGGACGGGACAGGTTACTTCACACATCAGGTGATGACAGCTGACGACTCTTGTCCTCACAGTCATTATCGCTGCACAGCTGAGTGGCTGTACTGTCTACCTGTCTACACCCGGTGTAACGGATTTTCTGACTGTGTGTACGGAGAAGACGAACGAGACTGTGAGACAGTAACGTGTCCTGGTTTCTACCAGTGTCGAGGTTCCAGACTTTGTGTGCATGGAGATCATCTGTGTGATGGCTGGGGTCAGTGTCCACAGCGGGATGATGAACTGCTGTGTGACAGGACCTGTCCTGAAGGTTGTCTGTGTCAAGGTTATGTTTTCTTTTGTAACAAACCATTTCCTCCAGACCAAGATCTTCAGTTACGATACGTGGACGCAACAGGTTCAAACATGTCACCGGATTATTTCAACAAAAACGCGTATCTTGTTCATTTGACACTATCCCAGTGTTCCCTTTACAACATTTCCCATATCAAACTTGCAAATCTGAAGTATTTTGGTCTTTCTAATAACCACTTAAGAACTCTAAATATGACAGTTTTATTTGGGCTTCCAAATTTAAGAATTCTGCACTTGCAAAGCAATCCTCTTAGCACGATGAATAGTGAAGCAACGAGGCACGTTCATCATGCCCTGACACGAGTGGATGTATCGAAAACATATCTCAATATCTTGTACAGTAATATATCCATATATTTGCCTAATGTTCAGTTGTTGAATATATCATCCTGTGCTGTTGAAACCATTGGACTGGTAGGTTTAAAGAATATGCCACACCTCAGAGAGCTGGACATGAGGAGAAATAGAGTTTCCAACTTCCCCTTGGATATGTTTTCAAACTGTGATCACTTGGATCAAATCTTTTCTTCAAACTACAGATTTTGCTGTATTGATTTATATCCCAAGAAGTCTGATGAAATTAACTGTTTAGCACCACACTCTGTACTCCCTTCGTGTACAACACTGCTGCCAACTGAACTTTACAGGGTTTTCTTTTGGCTGATTGGCGTTTCTGCCATGATAGGCAATCTGTTGTGTCTAGTGACTTCACTCGCTGTGAAAAAAATGGTTGAAAGCAGTTACAACAGGGCTGTTGCCCATATGCAGTTTGCTGACATATGTATGGGAAGTCACGTCAGCATTGTTGTAATAGCTGACAATATATTTCACGGGAAATATCTCCAGACTGAAAAAGCATGGACAAATGATGTAATCTGTAAACTTTCTGGGATTTTTTGGCTCCTGTCTAATACTGTGTCGTCATTGATTGTCTGGTTTATCACTTTGTATCACATTACTGTGCTTTATTTTCCCGAAGGTGGGAGGAGATTTAGTAAATGTTTATCAGCTGCAGGCTGTGTGTGGATTGTTGGGATTCTGTTGGCAACGATTCCATTTCTTCCTGGACTATCCCACTGGGGTCTCCAAGGTCAGTCAGGTCTCTGTCGTCTGGCTTTATTTGATCGCCATTACTCTGGACATAACTTCAAATGGTTCGCAGTTATTGTGGCAGTCAACTTTGTTTTATGTGTGATGACTGCAGCTGGCCAAGCTGGTATCTACAAGCGAACTCCACAGTACAGAGTAACCCTCAATCCCTCTCAGAGACCAGTGTATTCTTCAGTGCATCTGATGAGAAAAGTGACCATGACAGGTGTTGTTAGCTGGTTAACATTCGGTCCTGTTGTGGTTATGAATTCACATGGTGTTGCTGGTTTTGATCAGATCCATGACACCATGGTTGTGTTCGTGTTGCCTTTCAGCTCTGCTCTCAACCCTCTTCTCTACATGTGGACCATGAGCATGCAATGGCGTCGTCAGCAACAAGAAGAAAAATTAATACAAGTGTTGAAAGCACGGCTTGCTCCACCTGGAAATAAAAAGTAAATGATAATGGCAATGATAATCACAGCATAGACATAAGTTTACATTTGGGTCAACAGCAATGGGAAATCATTTACAGCTTTGTCTTTTGCGAAGGACTATGACTCTCAAACTAGGAGGCAAAACTGCACTGACTCTTAGTGCTGCAGCCTTGTGGGCTAGTTGGCCTTTGGGAACCATCCCAACACAGACTGTCCTAAAACCCTCATGGCCGAGAGAGTGGGGATGTAACTTGGGCAAGATACTCTCCACTATAATCAAATTCTAGCCCAAATAGTCGGAACAGCAGTTGCCTCCTCTGCTGTTCTGATGGTCATAGACTGACACGACTGACTGTCATATATATATATATATATATATGTGTGTGTGTGTGTGTGTGTGTGTGTGACCAAGCGCGCTATGCTTGGTCCAAAACTGCTCACACACAAGCTACAGCAGACGATGTTTTCCCTCCTTACCAGCGCCCAGAATTGTGTGACGTCATTCCGTTTACATCATTTTGTTCCGGCCAGACAGCCTACTCAAGGCTCGCATCGCGGTATGTCATTGGCTGAGCGAAAACCTGTGTTTCTGCTCCAAAGTATTTAATTGATAGCTCTTTTGTCAGATCAGTAAACTACAAGTATTATATACTGGCAGAATCGTCGCAATTCCATCTTTAAGTCTATTCCATTTATGTTTGCCTACGTTAAACTGATTTAACGCAGTTTGTAATTTTCAGCGATGAGCTTGTTAAAACTGACCCTGTTCACGTGACTTAAATTAAGATTATAAATTCATCTTAAATAATCAACACTTCATTTTATAATCATTATAAAGTAGGTGTTGAGCTCTTTCTTTTGCAACTGATCCGACGTAAATCGGTTCAGGAATCATTTAGAAATCTGTCACTGAACACCTTTTAACAAGCACAGTTCTCATCGGATTTGGGCTGATTAGTGACGATCTGCTCGCAGCACACGTGACGGCCTTTGCGGTCCGCTTAACTTGCATAAATTGGCACAGTGAGTAATGAGTGGTCATTTCATACCTGGTCAGTCATCTGACCAGAGCCTGCTGTCTCTCTCTCTCTCTTGCTGTGTCGCGAGCAGTGTGTTGTGCCGTGTGTGTCCCCACAACGGCTGACACCTTGCTACGTATCACTGCACTGTCTTCTTCTTAGTCTTCTCTTTTTATCTTCTCATCTTCTTCTCCTTTATGTCTTCTTAGTTTCCTCTACACAACTATTGTAAATAAAACAATAGAAAAACCCATTTGTGACTGGCCTCTATATGTTCCTGGCCTGTGCACAGGAATTCTCATCTATCCTTTCAATCAATCAATATTTAGTTAAGTCTTTTGTGCCGTACCCTTGAATAACCACTTGGTACACGGCTACATATATATATAATCATAGTGCTGTGGAAGCCAGCCACTCTAACAATTAATGATTTTAAGATTCTAGTTGAAGGTGGAGTTCAAGATTGGGTGAACATATTACAACATGGATTAATGTGGCCGAATTCATTTCGCCATAAGGATATGATATAGTATTTTCTTTTTCTACCCTTTTAAACATATTCCGACATTGTTAATGTGTCCGAAATCATTTCGCCATAAATCAAACAATCGATGATGTTACTGAGTAACTTAATGATATCACAGGATATGATATAGTTTATTCCCCCCCCCCTTTTTTGTGATGCCCCATTATCCATGCTAGTTCAGTGGCATTACCTTCACGCACACCCATGTCCCCATTCACACCCACAACCAGGTCCCCCACCCACCAACTGCCCACCCACCCCTAGAATCCTGAAACCCAGTTATTTTTCGTGATCTTGAAGTATAGTTCACAAAAGACATTCTTTTTATCAACAGCTTGAATCGTGAAGACAAACTTGTTGAGATAAACAAACTACAACAACACCACCACCAAGAAGAAGAAGGAGAAGAACTTCCTGACCCCAACAACTTAATATAATTATTATCTTTTCACAACAGACTGTACTTCAACTAAGCTGTTTGCGTGCATAATGTTATGTATGGAAATGCTTCAAGGAAGACTGCAGACGTTTTAAAAACTAATGAACACAGATACAACCACATACTCTGCATACCCAGACCAAGAAACAACCTTTACAAATCCAGCTTTCTGTGTTCTGGTGGAAATTTATGGAATAGTCTCCCGCTCACTTTGAAAAGTATCGTGAATAAAAACGCGTTTAAGAAAAATCTGAAGAATCACCTCATTGAAAATATTAACAGTAATACAAATTTTGATCTGCAGTCTAATACTCCTATTATTAATTGTGAAATGTTTTGTATATGCTTGTGTTGCCAAGGATTTTGAACTATATGTGAGTGGGATGAGCGTGGTGTAATTGTGTCCGAAAATTTGTGTTCAGTAGAGTGTGTGTGTGTGTGTGTGTGTGTGTGTGTGTGTGTGTGTGTGTGTGTGTGTGAAATAGAAATGCAACTGTGTATTTCTTTATCACAATATTCTTGTTTATATACAGGCATTTTGTTGTCATTGTTGCTTTTCATCTGCTTTTTCTTCTTCTTCTTCTCTCTCTCTCTCTCTCTCTCTCTCTCTCTCTCTCTCTCTCTCTCTCTCTCTTATTTTTCCCCTTTTTTCATTGATGGCTTGATTTAAAAAAAAAAATTAAAAAAAAGCAAAAAAGCAAAACAAAAAAAAAAGCAATTGTTGTTTAATCAATTTATCATCATGAAATAAAATTTTTACTTGTCTTGACCTGACACACACAGATTATATAATCTGCAGTAATTGCTTCCCTTTAGCCACAGATTTCAGTGACTTTCTGTCTGTCCAACCACGTTTTGAGGAACAGAGAGAGAGAAGGGGGGGAGGGGGGGGGGAAGAGAGTTGGTGGCGCAGAGGCTGGGGTAGGAGGACTAGAAATAGTAACATCAACACAGCGGTCACACTTCAAGTGACAAGGTAGAAGATTAAGAGGAGATTTGATCGAAACTTTTAAGATATTTAAATAACATATTTATTTATTTTATCTTATTTTATTTTTTTCTCAAGGCCTGACTAAGCGCGCTGGGTTACGCTGCTGGTCAGGCATCTGCTTGGCAGATGTGGTGTAGCGTATATGGATTTGTCCGAACGCAGTGACGCCTCCTTGAGCTACTGATACTGATTAAATAAAATAAATGATTTAAATGCAAGACATATCTTCAGAATGTCGGATTATGATTGTACAAGGAACTCAGTAAAGAAAAATTTGTTTAGAACACTGCAACACCAACCTTAGAAAAAAATTAACTGGCTAACCGAATTGCACAAATGTGGAATGTACCACCAACCGAAGTTAAACTTGCACAAAATACTAACACGTTCAAAAATCTCCTTGATACCAACACCATCTCAAAAGAATTTTTTTTATTATGAAGAATGAAAAAGTTTCTTACAGAAATGCACTTGCGTACCCCGCCCAACATCAACAAACAAAAGAAGAAAGTAAATTAAATAAAATGAAAGAAGTGAAGATGAAGATTCGATGGGGACGTGAAAAAGACCGAGAGGTCTAGGCAGATGACTTGCCAGTCCCTGTACTACTACTACTACTACTACTACTACTACTACTACCACTAAGGTATAATGAATTTAAAAGTCTTTGTCATAGTGTGTCAGAAAATATAAATACATACTGTAAAGTTCGACCATAGACCCATATAGTCTCTATGTTACAAATGTATTCACAAATCTGCCCCTTCCTATCTCTGTGGCTGCCTTCACCTCTATACTCCATCTCGCTCTCTGCGATCGGCTTCGGATCCATTCTGTTTATGCATACCCAGATTCAAACACTCGACTGTTGGTCGCTATTCTTTCTCTGTCTCTGGACCGTGCAATTGGAATGAACTTCCCCTTTCTCTTCGTCAGGTCTCCACACTCAGCTCTTTCAAGTAAGGTCTTAAAACCCACCTCTTCCCAAAATAGCCTCCCTTCCCTGCCTCTTCCTTGTTTTCAGTTTTTCCAGTTTTAGAGTTAAGCGTGCGTGTGAATGACTGGTGCGAAAGGGCTTTGATTTGTCTCTGCACAAGGTTCAGCGCTATATAAATATAATAATAATAATTATTATTATTAGTCTCTTCTGAGCATGTTAATGCGTTTTGTTTGCTGTTGTTGTTTTCTTCTTTCACACATTTTCTTTCTTTCAATTTTAGAGAAGGGGGTCAAATGTGGAAAAAAAAGCATACTGAACTTATTTCACAAAATTTTATCTCTGCTGCTTTCTCTCTCTCTCTCTCTCTCTCTCTCTCTCTCTCTCTCTCTCTCTCTCTCTCTCTCTCTCTCTCTCTCACACACACACACACACACACAAAATTCAAATTTTCAAATCGTTCAATTCGGTTTTTCCTTTTAAGTGTCATTAAGGCTGTCCATGTAGTGATTGTTACGGACGGTTTCTATGATGCTGTTAGAAGGATAGACAGACACTGAAAGTCATGTGTGTGTAGTTCTGTGCGTGTTCTAAGTTATTCTCTCCCTTTATCACACACAATCTTACATCCAATCACCACAAACACTCAGTAAACAAAACAATAGACCAGGACACTAGAAACTGAAGAGCAAAGACCAGTGACACATATAATATATAAAAACCGTTTCACGAGTAACAATCACGAATCCCCAATAAGATAAATCCAATATGTTTATTAAGTAATCTACATTAAGTTGATATTTTCATTCTCTTTCACGCGGTCCCACAGTCTCTCTTTGCACGTCCCTACACAGTCTTGAAGAAAGAAGAACTCAGTTCTTGAAAATATTCTGGATCCCCTTCAGTTAATCTTGGAGCTCATAGTTTCATTCTTGGCACAAAACGATGTGTCATCAACACCTGCTTCCAGCCGCAGAATTTATTATAACTCCTGTTTGTCATTCGTAAATACCTCGTCGACGATTTGTATTTTAGTGGAGTGATGGCCTGGAGGTGACGCGTCCGCCTAGGAAGCGAGAGAATCTGAACGCACTGGTTCGAATCACGGCTCAGCCGCTGATATTTTCTCCCCCTCCACTAGACCTTGAGTGGTGGTCTGGACGCTAGTCATTCGGATGAGACGATAAACCGAGGTCCCGTGTGCAGCATGCACTTAGCGCACATAAAAGAACCCACGGCAACAAAAGGATTGTTCCTGGCAAAATTCTGTAGAAAAATCCACTTCGACAGGAAAAAACAAATAAAACCGCACGCAGGAAAAAAAAAAGAAAAAGAAAAAAAAAAGGGTGGCGCTGTAGTGTAGCGACGTGCTCTCCATGGGGAGAGCAGCCCGAATTTCACACAGAGAAATCTGTTGTGATAAAAAGAAATATAAATACAAATACAAATTTTTGCTCCAAGATTCATCACACTTCGGCAGTCTCTGATTCATCATAATTCACAACTTGTCGATTAACTCATTCAGCTTCTTCTTAGTTAATCATTTCAATTCGCATTTGCCTATCGTACGGCGTCATCTCACATATACATGACGGACCACCCGTGTCCACACCGGACTGCCTTCATCAGCAACAAGGAGGGCAACACCAGACGTTCCCTCAGATCAGCTGGCCACCAGCGACATCAAACGTAGCCCTAGTGCTCTCAACCGGAAGAAAAGCTGCCATAAGTAGCAGCATTTATAACAAAAACAAAAACAGCTCTCTTCAAGCCAGCACAATCAAACAGGTCTGCATAGCTTGGAATATTCTCTCGCCTCAATACCAATCACCAATTTAACAAAGAATTTTTAAAATTAAAAAAAAAGACACTCCAGAATTCAACTTCCGGTGGCCTCAGCCAATGAAAATCAACTATACATACAAAACAACACAGGGTCCACTGCTTGAAGCCAAAATCAACCCAAACCCCGGAATGTCAAAACAAGAAATACCATCCGTGGCCAAAATGAGTATTTAAAAAAAAGCACTTTGACAGTAAAACGAATGCGTTTACTGACAGGCTTGCTTCTTGCGTCTCCTTCGTGATATTTTTGTCCAGTTCAAGTCACGTGTCTTAGGTCATCTCATGTGACAAATTGTATTACTGCCTCATAAGAAACGGAAAGCTGTTGTCACAAGTTTGGTAACAAAAAAGAAAAAAGAAAAAAGAAAAAAAAAACGACAATTAACAACATGGAATGAAACATGCAAAACGTATATATATATATATCATATCACAGATTGTAAACTGTACATATAGTTTATAATTATTGATTAAACAGTGAAAATATAAGATTTGGAACACACACACACACACACGCACGCACACACACACACACACACACACACACACACACATATATATATATATATATTATAGAGAAAATATATTATATTATAGAGAGAAGGAGAGGGAGAGAGAGGGAGAAAGTGCATGAAAAGTGTTTCAGTTTGGGGCCTTGCCTAACTCTGAAAAGAACATTTGCATCCATATTCACACTCGCACACACACACACACACACACGCACGCACGCACACACACGCGCGCGCACGCACGCACGCACACGCACACGCACACACACAGATGAAAAAAACAACAACAACAAAAAACAAACAAACAAAAAACCACCCTCTACTGTATGAGAATTACGGTTTTAAAGCATGTCTACCTAAGTCCTGGGTCCTCCCAACTACCTACGGTTGTTTCTCTTATATATATATATATATATATATATATATATATATATATATATGTGTGTGTGTGTGTGTGTGTGTGTGTGTGTGTGTGTGTGTGTGTGTGCGGTTGCGAGGAAAACAGTGAACTGGACTGAGACATACATCCCCAGCGCTAAGTCTTCCTAAGCCCTCTTGGCCTGTAACAAGGTGCAGGACACAAGGCAAAGGCAAATATAGTTTAAATCTTGTGCCCCCAGAGGCATTGAAACCTTACATGCATACATCTTTTACACATACCTTGTAAAACAGTAAGAGTAATGTCAAAAGAACAAAAAAAGAAAAAGAAAAAAAAAAGCCCATTCGCGAAAAACAATACATATATATAATTGTTTTATCCTCAGCCATTAACTCAATCAGTACGGCCAGTCCTCTCTTCTCCTCTACACAGACCCCTCGGATGTCCAGTGGGTGTCTGAATGACCCAACCTTTAGCTTCCGTCGTCAGAATTGTGGTATTCTTTGTCAACATTCACCTCTTCAATATAAGAGCCTTCCGCTTGCAATATTTTGATGATGGTAATTGGGGGGTGAAACGTTGTTAACGTCGTCTCTTTCGCCGTTCGTATGGAGAGAGTTAACATTTCCGAAAGGAACTGCAAATGACAGAAACAAGTGCTTTACAAGTGTTTTTGTAGTGGGCACTCTCCACCATCATTAACTCTCTCCATACGAACGGCGAAAGAGACGATGTTAACAGCGTTTCACCCCAATTACCATCATCAAAATATTGCAAGCGGAAGGCTCTTATACTGAAGAGGTGAATGTTGACAAAGAATACCACAATTCTGACGACGGAAGCTAAAGGTTGGGTCATTGAGACACCCACTGGACATCCGAGGGGTCTGTGTAGAGGAGAAGAGAGGGCTGGCCGTACTGAGTGAGTTAAATTCTAGCCCAGATAGTCAGAAAGGTCGCTGCTTCAACAGCTGTTCTGATGGTCACAGTGGGGCACGACTGACCATCACACACTGTTGCTGTGCGAGAAAGACCAACCTGGAGCCATTTGCATTGCTTGGTTCTAACTTTTTGAACAGTTACACGTGACTAAATGCCTACGTTGACCGAACTACGCGCCATGGTGGTCAGTCCCATACTGTATACACACAGTTAGTAGCGGGTTACGACCATACTAGGCTCTTCCGTCCGAGCAATGCAGCTGGGTCCTGAACGCCCACGACTGAATTGCAGACACTCAAGGTGGTCCAGAAAATATCGTATGTTTTACAATGAAACAGCTCGTGGGATTCGTCTTCGAACAGTTGCTCACAAACAGGGCATAATAAAGAGAGAGAGAGAGTAAGATATTGAGAGAATGGGGAGGGGGTTAGGGGGTTATGGGGACGGTGGGGGAGTCATCAGTTATTCTGCCCCACCAACTGACCACGAAGTATGTGTGTATGTGCACTGAAGTGTTTCAGTTGGATACGGTTGGTCAACCACGCGTTTGATGATGAATCAGCGAATCGACGACAGTACAGTATGTCAGAATTACTCCCCCACCTTCTCTCTGTGTGTGTCTCTCTCTCCCTTTCCCTCTCCCTCCCTCCCCTCTCTCTCCCTCTCTCCCTCCCTCCCTCTCTCTCTCTCTCTCTTGATCGAATTGATCTCTCTCTTCGTAGAATTGATCTTTTAAAATCCAGCCTCGTACTCTGGTGGTTTGCTCTGGAACAACATCCCATCCTCTCTGCGTAACCACACCTCATTAAATAAATTAACTTATCATGCTCATTTGATCAAAAAAGTTGCTGACACCTTCAAACGAATTTGTTCGAAATGTTCTCATCATCTTGCTTTGTCTTTCTGTTTCAGTCTGTCTTCAACTACAGGCATTATCATCATTTACATTTGAATGTTTACGTATGTATTTTTGTGTATCTGAATGTCATGTGTGTACTTTATCATCATTACTATCATCATCATCTTCATCATCATCGCCATCATCGTCACCATCATCTCTCTCTCTCTCTCTCTCTCATATTGCACTTTTATATCATTATATTTATATACATTTTTGTCATTGCATTATGATTATGTACCTTTAAATGTTTACTGTGTATTTGAGTGTATTTGAATGTCGTGTGTGTTTTTCTATAACCTTTCGAGTATTTTGATTTCATTTCTCTTTGCCCTGAGGGCTGGATATAAAAAGTATGTGCATGCTTATTCCACTTCCCTCATTAAAAAAAGTTCGTTCGTTCGTTCGTTCGTTCTCTCTGTCTCTCTCTCTCTCTCTGTCTCTCTCTCTCTCTCTGTCTCTCTCTCTCGCAAATGCTCAAGAATCGTTATCGATGCCCATGTAGTTCAATAATTGTCCTAATATTCATTTCAATGTATTAATTCTGTTTGTCCTTGTGAACTCCATTGTTATGGATCTGTGGTCTGACATTTAAAATATTTCGACTTCGACTTTCTCTCTCTCTCTCTCTCTCTCTCTCTCTCTCTCTCTCTCTCTCTCTCTCTCTCTCTCTCTGTGTGTGTGTGTGTGTGTGTGTGTGTGTGTGTGTGTGTGTGACTGTAACGTTCTCTAAATATTCGTTGTTTCGTGGTTTCTTTCATGTTCCATGTCTTTCTTAAAAGGGTTTATAAGGAATAGTACGGGTGTCTTTCTTCTTTTCTTCACTATCTCGTCAAACAGAGCCTATGAAATAACAAACTGTCCCTGCGCCTTCATTAGCTTCTTTAGTTTCTCATTAAGGAGGGCTCTTCTTCTGACACCCTCCCCCCCCCTCCTCCCCCTCCCCCCTCCCCGCCTCCCCCCCTGCGTCTTCAATCTTCAATCTTCAAATTGGAAGGTCAGCCGTCATTACTGACTATTAATGACCTGTGTGCGCAGAGGCGTAAATACCTAGCTAAAACCTAAGTAGACCTATCTTTTCCTCCGGAGGGTGTGACAATGAGAAAGAGCATGTATACATACTCTCTCCCACCGTCACTCGCAGCGTCCCTCCGGGGAAAAAAAAGGGGGGGAGGGGGGGGGACTAAACTGTGATCTTGTTCAGCTCCCTCTTGAAAGCTGCCAAGGAGGGAGCCTCTGCTGCTGTTGCAGGCAGGGAGTTCCAGACGGGGATGGTTGATGGGAAAAAACTGTATTTATAAGGGTCAGAGGAGGAGCTAAGATGGACAAATTTGTGTCGATGATTTGATCCTGTTCTGCCGGATCCTTTCTTGAGAAATTTGTCTGGAGGGATGTCTACAATGCCGTTGACCATTTTATACATCAGGGTCAGCCTTTGTCTGTTCCGCCGTGAAGCGTCTTCATTAGCTTCTTTAGTTTCTCATTAAGGAGGGCTCTTCTTCTGACACCCATATGCTTAGGACCTCCCCCCCCCCTCCTCCCCCTCCCCCCTCGCCCCCCCTCTACCCCCCCCTCCCCGCCCCCCCTCCCCCATTCCGTGCTCGAACCAAAAAGTATGGCCAACGCAGTTGTATTTCATTCCAAGCCCCCTTTCTTTGGAATCAACTTCCTCAGCCTCTCCGTCACTCATCTTCGCTGCCGTCTTTCAAACCCATGTCTGAAGACCCACCTTTTCCCCCTTCTGATTAAATTCTCAACAGCTCATACGTTTTCAGTATGAACTAAAATGACTATTTATGAGTGAATGAGTTTTCATAGTTTCAGAATTTGTTGGTGGTATTTTTGATTGTTTACTATTTTACGATTGTGTGTTATGACGTGTGTGTGTGTGTGTGTGTGTGTGTGTGTGCGCGCGTGTGCTTGTGTATATTGTAGTGTGTTTGGTGGGGGGAGGAGGGGGGGTGCGTGTGAATAATTTTTAATGATGTTTGGTATCTTGTGTTCAATTTTTGTGAATGCTCAATAATAATAATAATAATAATGATAATAATAATAACAACAACAGTTTCAGTAGAGTGATGGCCTAGATGTAACGCGTCCGCATAGGAAGCGAGACAATCTGAGCGCGCTGGTTCGAAGTTTTTATTCGGTCAAGAAGTTTTAGTTCGGTCAAACTCAGCTGGAAATGATACCGTAACCTGTCTTGTAAACGACCCCAGCCCTAACTCCTTGCCCATTTTGGATTGAAAAATGTCCATAAGGTAAAACACCTTGAAAACGCCCTGTTAACCGTTAATTAATTTGTCGCCGGAAAGGGCGTGATCGGGATTCGAACCCACACCCTCACGGACTCACTATAATGGCAGCCGAGCGTCTTAACCATTCTGCCACCTTCCTCCTTATGGATGTATATGTATGGTGAAATAGCCGAATGGTTAAAGCGTTGAACTTTCAATCTGAGGGTCCCGGATTCGAATCTCGGTAACGGCGCCTTGTGGGTAAAGGGGGGGGGGGAGATTTTTCCGATCTCCCAGGTCAACATATGTGTAGACCTACTATTGCTTGAACCCCCTTCGTGTGTATATGCACGCAGAAACTTAAATACGCACGTTACATATCTTGTAATCCATGTCAGCGCTCGGTGGGTTATGGAAACAAGAACATACCCAGCATGCACACCCCCGAAAACGGAGTATGGCTGCCTACATGGCGGGGTAAATAAACAAAACGGTCAAACACGTAAAATGTTAAGTGTTACCAAGTTTGTCTGAGTGTGTAGGTGTGCGTGCCTGACATCTGATTGAATGACACAGGAAACGAATGATGAGCGCCCAATGGCAGCCGTCAGTCGGCTCTACCCAGGTAGGCAGCCTGTTGTGCAAATGACCTCGTGTTTGTACAGCGCTTAGAGCTTGGTCTCCGAGCGAGGATAGGCGCTATATAAGTATCCATATCAATCAAGCAATCTATCAACCAATTATGCAAGGAAATAGGGCTCTCACAAAAAGTAAAGTACCCTGTAAACGCCCACACGTAACTTAAGCGTCAAAGTTGCGCGAAGTGGGGGTTGGCGCTTATAGGGTACTTTATGGTAGTGATGCGCTTCTGAAGTTCTGGTCTGTGTCTGTGGCTGCTAACAAACTGACTGCTTCCCTTTCTCGTCGCTTCCTTGTCACTTGGGAGTTTGTGAGTACGTGTTGAGAGTTTTGTTGTGGCTGGAGGATATTCTGAACGTGCTTGGGTTGAGGTGAAGTGTTGAAAAATTGCTTTTGGGGGGTGAGTGAGAGGGGTATTATTTTATGTTTTCCATGTCTCTCTCTCTCTCTCTTTTTCTCTCTTTCTTCCTCTCTCTCTCTCTCGTTATATCGTTCTCTCTCGTTATCGTTATCGTTATATATATATATATATATATATATATATATATATATATATATATATATATCGTTATCGTTGTCTCTCTCTCTTTTTCTCGTTATCTCTCTCTCTCTCGTTATCTCTCTCTGTTTCTGTCTCTGTCTCTCTCCCTATCTCGTTATCTCTCTCTCTCTCTCGTTATATATGTATTTCTCTCGCATCTCTCTCTCTCTCTCTCGTTATATATATATATATATATATATATATATATATATAATATATATATATTTCGTTATCTCTCTCTCTCTCTTTTTCGTTATCTCTCTCTCTCGTCATCTCTCTCTCTCTCTCTCTCTCTCTCTCTCTCTCTCTCTCTCTCTCACTTTCATCGTTATCTCTCTCTTTTTTTTCTCGTTATCTCTCTCTGTCGTCATCTCTGTCTCTGTCTCTCTCTCTTGTGCTCGTTATCTCTCTCTCTCTCTCTCGTTATCTCTCCCTCTATCATCTCTCTCTCTCTATCATCTCTCTCTCTCTCTCGTTATCTCTCTCTCTATCATCTCTCTCTCTCTCTCTTCTCGTTATCTCTCTTTCTCGTCATCTCTCTCTCTGTCTCTGTCTGTCTGTCTGTCTGTCTCTCTCTCGCTATAATTCTCTCTCTCTCTCTCTCTCTCTCTCTCTCTCTCTCTCATTATCGTTCTCTCTCTCTCTCACTCACTCTAATCGTATCTCTCTCTCTCTCTCTCGTTATCGTTGTCTCTCTCTCTCTCTCTCTATCTTTATCACACACACACACACACACACACACACACACACACACACACACACACACACACACACACACTCACGGAGAGCTATATCTATGTCTAGGTTTACATAATAATTTATATATATATATATATATATATATATATATATATATGATTTATAGAAAGATAGACAGACAGACAGACAGACAGACAGATAGATAGATAGATAGATAGATTTTATTATTATTATTATTATTATTATCATCATCATCATCATCATCATCATCATCATCATCATTGTTATTATTGTTGTTATCATTAATATTATTATTATTATTATTGTTATTATCATTATTGTTGTTGTTGTTGTTGTTATTCTTGTTGTTGTTGTTGTTGTTGTTATCATTATTATCATTATCATCATTATTATTATTATTGACAAGACGTTGTCTTTCTGAGGTTTTTCCATGTCCACCACACCAGAACCAGAATCAGTCATGTGCATCTGCCCTTTTCCCCGTTTACAGTAACTGGTCAACGGTGTGTGACGTTTCCCAACCCGTCTCGTTCGGTTCCACATGAGCGGTTCGCTAAGTGTCGTCCAGAACAAACATCACGTTTATCGTTAACTCACTCAGTACGACCAGTCCTCTCTTCTCCTCTACATAGACCTCTCGGATGTCCAGTGGGTGTCTGAATGACTCAACCTTTAGCTTCCGGCGTCAGACTTGTGGTATTCTTTGTCAACATTCACCTCTTCAGTATAAAAGCCTTCCGCTTGCAATATTTTGATGATGGTAATTGGGGTGAAACGCTGTTAACGTCGTCTCTTTCGCCGTTCGTATGGAGAGAGTTAACCCTCTCCATACGAACGGCGACTGGTGACTGAATGCTGACTTGAAGGTTTTGTCCTACCTTAAGGAGGTGACAAGGAGAACGGTGGCCGAGTGGTTAAGACGCTCAGCTGCCAATACAGAGAGTCCGTGAGGGTGTGGGTTCGAATCCCGCTCTCGCCCTTTCTCCCAAGTTTGACTAGAAAATCAAACTGAGTGTCTTGTCTTTCGAATGAGACGATAAACCGAGGTCCCGTGTGCAGAACGCACTTGGCGGAATGTAAAAGAACCCCTGGCAACAAAAGTGTTGTCTTCTGGCAAAATTATATTTATATTTGTGTTTGTATTTCTTTTTGTCACAACCGATTTCTCCGTGTGAAATTCGGGCTGCTCTCTCCAGGAAGAGCACGTTGCGACACTACAGCGCCACCCTTTTTTTGTATTTTTTCTTGCGTACAGTTTTATTTGTTTTTCCTATCGCAGTGGATTTTTCTACAGAATTTTGCCAAGAACAACCCTTTTGTTGCTGTGGGTTCTTTTTACGTGCGCTAAGTGCATGCTGCACACGGGACCTCGGTTTATCGTCTCATCCGAATGATTAACGTCCAGACCACCACTCAAGGTCTAGTGGAGGGGGAGAAAATATCGGCGGCTGAACCGTAATTCGAACCAGCCCGCTCAGATTCTCTCGCTTCCTAGGCGGGCGCGTTACCTCTAGGCCATCACTCTTATATAGAGAGAAATCCACTCTGTACACAAATGTATAAGCATGCACTCAAGGCCTGACTAAGCGCGTTTGGGTTATACGGCTGGCAGGCATCTGTAGCGTCTGTGGCTTTGTCCGATACGCAGTGACGCCTTCTTCTTAACTCACTCAGTACGGCCAATCCTCTCTTCTCCTCTACACAGACCCCTCGGATGTCCAGTGGGTGTCTGAATGACCCACCTTTTAGCTTCCGTCGTCAGAACTGTGGTATTCTTTGTTAACATTCACCTCTTCAGTATAAGAGCGTTCCGCTTGCAATATTTTGATGATGGTAATTGGGATGAAACGCTGTTAACGTCTTCTCTTTCGCCGTTCGTATGGAAAGAGTAGAGAGTGAAACTGGGGTGATGACCATTCTCTGCAGAGCAGACTCGTCAACGGGAATCAAGGGGTTAATAATAGTTGGTGTGTGATTCCATGGGAAACAGGATGAGAGGGTGGGGGAGAAGGCGGGGGGGGGGGAGGGGGTGGGGGGGGGAGGATGGGGGGAAGAGATAAGGGGGAAGAGCAAAGACACAAAGAGAGAGAACGGACGAACGAACGAACGATTTTTTTTTTTTTTTTTTTTTTTTTTGAGGGAAGTGGAATAAGCATACATGTGCTTTTTTTTTTCATCCAGCCCTCAGGGCAAATGGAAATTAGAAAATGAAAAATGAAAATGAATCAAAACATCTACAAAGTAACAAAGAGATGTAGAAATAAGGACATGACATTCACATACACATTTAAACATGCACATGCACATAATCCCGATACAAACATCATATTATGAAGGAAAAACATCAATCCCCCCCCCCCGCCCCCTCCAAAAAACAAAACAAACAAACAAAAAACAAAACAAAACAAAAAAGAAAAGAAAGAAGAAAAAAAAAACCCACAAAGTATGCAGGACACTGATTGTAGGTGTATATCATTAAGTATTGCGATAGTGGTTAGACATACAATTAAACTATATATGCGTATTCAATAAGATAAAGTCAAGTTAAGTAGGATTGTTGACATAATCATTGGTCCATAAGGTGTGTATGGTAATGTTCTGTTTTTTTTGTGTGTGTTTTTTTTTAATTCTTGAATGCTTTTCTGAACATTGAAACTGGGTGAAATATTGTTCCATAAACAGCCTCCTGAATAAATGAGAGAGAGAGAGAGAGAGAGAGAGAGAGAGAGAGAGAGAGAGAGAGAGAGAGAGAAGACAAGACAAGACAAATTCTTTATTTCGAGGATAATAGATAAGCATTGGTGTGCTTTTTTACATCCAGTCCCCGTCCTGAATAGGGTCTACACTACACAATACTAACTAAAATGAAAGCATGAAAACATGGTGTTAGTAGAGATACATAACAGGGGAGAAAAAAACAACAAAAAAACAACAACCAAACCAAACAAAACAAAAAACAAACAAAAACAAAAAACAAAACAGAAAAAACAACAACAAACAAACAAACAACCCCCACCCCCCACCCCTCCCTCCACCCACTCGATTTTTTTCCTACCCTCGTCTAATATCACTTACAGTGAAAAGACCTTAAACAAAAGAACGAACACATACACACACACACACACACAAGTTCCAAGTTTCAAGTTTTAATTATCCTTTCACTCCCATTGGAGTATGGAGGATTACTGCAAAATAATCTTTTCGTGCCCAGAACAAACATTTTCAAATACACAACAATGTCACATAAAAGTTGAGAAAACACAAATGTCTTTTAACTCCAAAAGTATAACTAGGCAACATTTGCAAATCTAATCATCTTACAGCTAAAATGACTTTTTTTGCCTCCTTTGAGCATATTACAAAAATTAAAAACCGATTTTGGAGACAAATATTTTTTAGGAACATATCTATTTCGTAACTGATCATAATTGGGACATTCCATTATAAAATGAAACTCATCACCAATCACAGACATGTTACAAACCTTACAAAGCCGTAACTCTCGTGGTATGCCTTTGTGTCTCCCTGTTTCTATTTCCAGCTTATGATTACTACTTCGAAATCTGAAGAAGCTGATAACATAATTATCAGGCATTTGACATATATTTTTCTCTACCAAATCCACTTTTGAAATTTCGATAAAACAAATATTTACTACTCGCCTCTAGAGCATGTCTCCATAGATTTTGAAAACTATCTCTCAAAGCAATGTTGACATTCTTGCAGAAAGATTCCCTCTCCAAGAAGAATTGACCTTCCCAAACACAGTCATACCCTGCTTCTATTAAAATTTGTCTGATACAACTCATCCATTTTGAAGAATAAATACCATTTCGATATAAGTCAAGGAATATCAAATATATTTTCCCAGAATATTTTTCTGTGTTTGATATCACTAAGCTGGTCCAAAATCGAACTAATCTCATTTTCACTAACACACTAATTGGATAAATACCAGTTTCTTCATAAACAATTTGGGTCATAGTATTTCTGTTCAGTTTGAACAAGCGTTTCAAAAATTTTAATTCTAATTTTTCAAGTATATCTACATTTTCATAACCCCATATTTCTGCACCATGCAACAAAATAGGAACAATCATAGACTGGTACATGTCCAGAATGATATGTAAAGGTAAATCTTGATTTCTGGCTGACTGAAGTAACGAAAACATAGCTTTTTGGCCCTGTTCATAAATCATTTTTTTTAGCTTTATAAAAAGTTCCGTTTCTACTAAATTCGATGCCAAGATATTTAAAAGAATCGACAACATCCAAACATGCATCACCAAACTTAAAAACAGGCTTTAGCTTGTTTGTAGAATTAAATATCATCACTTTAGTTTTCTTTACATTGACCACTAGTTTCCATTCTAAACAATATTTGTGAAAAACTTTGAGGGACTGCTGTAATCCTTCTTTCGTCTCTGAAAGTAAAATTGTGTCATCTGCATACAACAGTACAAATAATCGCATGTAATTATCTAACTCAGAAATGTTAACATTCAATAAAAGATCAACAGATGGACTCTTATGCTCAGTCAAATACAACTCTAAATCATTGAGATACAGAGAAAAAAGCAAAGGCGAGAGATTTTCTCCTTGTCGTACACCCTTACAAATGCTAAAGAAATCAGATTTTTCACCATTTAAAAACACACATGACTTAATTCTATCATACATGTTCATTATGACACGCAAAATTTTACCATTCACGCCTTCATGAACATGTTTTTGCCATAACCCACTTCTCCAAACTGAATCAAAGGCTTTTTTTTAAATCAACAAAAGCACAGTAAAGTTTCTTCTTTTTCATGGAGAAAATATCAATAAGTGATTTCAAAACAAACATTTGATCTAATGTAGAATGGGACTGCCTAAATCCTGCTTGGGCTCCTGAAAGTATATTGTTTATAATGATATAATCAGTCAGTCTAGCATTTAACACTGTAGTGAATAGTTTTCCAACACAGCTGAGCAAAGTTATTCCCCTGTAATTTTCACAGTCAAGTGTATCACCTTTGCCTTTATACAATGGCAATATCAAGCTGGATACCCATTTTTCTGGTACAACACCTTCGTCCAGTATCTTGTTAAATAATTTACAGTATGTTTCTGTCAGCAAAGGAACGCTGTTGATGATATATTCATTACGAATCATGTCTTCACCGGCACTTTTGCCTTTATTCAGTCTTTTGATGGCTGAAGTAATTTCATCTTCAGTAATACATGCATTTAAAATATCATCATTATCCTCTAAATTGATAATGTGCATTGCCGTTGTACTGTCAATATGTTCATTATCATTAACGTTAAGGTTGCTGAAATGGTGAAACATGTCTTCTAAGTTTATGGGACATGATGTTTTCTTTTTCTTTTTAATTCTGTTCCATAGTTCTCTTGAATTGCTTTTGCGTAAACTTCGTAGTTCTCTGTGCCATTTTATTCTCCACGTCTTTTCTGCTTTCTTTAAAACGGACTTGTAACTTTTGCTGACTCTTTCGAGCGTGTCTCTATTTTTACTAGAATTTCTTTCTTTTTTTTTTTTTTTTTTTTTACTTTGTGTTTAGCTTTAAAATATTCTGATCGGCTTCGTTTGCATGTAGAATCAAACCAGCTGCGACTATCTCTGTGTTTTGTCTTAGAAGTACGAATTTGATATGTCCCGAGAGTATCTTTTGCCGTCTGAATCAGAATGTTTGCGAGTTTATCATTTATGACGTCAATATCATCAGCATCGATTGCGTCATTTAAGTGTGTAAGCTCAGCGTTAGACAAATTTTCTTGAAAAGAAGCAGCCTTTTCGTGTTCCCATTTTCGTATTATTTCATTCTGACCTGTTAAATTTGATGTGGCACATTTGTCACCACACGGCATACAGGTACAAGCATGGTGTGAGTAAAATGTATGAAGAGACAATGAACAAACAGAAAGAAACAACACACACACAACACACACCGCACTACAGATCAGAGTGGGGGATGGAGGGCGAGGGAGGTTATCAGAGAGAGAGAGAGTTTGTGTGTGTGTGTGTGTGTGTGTGTGAGGGGGTTGGGGGTGGCCCAGTGTCAAGCAGTGGATGTCAAACAGTTAACTCTTTCCATACGAACGGCGAAAGAGAAGACGTTAACAGCGTTTCACCCCAATTACCATCATCAAACTATTGCAAGCGGAAGGCTCTTATACTGAAGACGTGAATGTTGACAAAGAATACCACAATTCTGACGACGGAAGCTAAAGGTTGGGTCATTCAGACACCCACTGGACATCCGAGGGGTCTGTGTAGAGGAGAAGAGAGGACTGGCCGTACTGAGTGAGTTCAAGTCCACTCGCGCGCGCACGTACGCTCGTTGCTATCCGACTGCCATTCACCAAGCTCTCTTGTCTCAAGTTGGAGACAGTTACGGACTTTTGGTTTTTGCTTGTTCTGTTTTCTTCTTTGCATATCTCTCTCTCTCTCTCTCTCTCTCTCTCTCTCTCTCTCTCTCTCTCTCTAACGTCCATATTCTAAATATATTTCTGTTTAATAATTACGATGTAATAATTAATTGCAATGTTTTTAAAAGCGAATATGTGAAATGCTTTTATTTGAGAACATATGTTTATTACTCTTGTTTGATCAAGTTATCCGCGTGTGTGGGGTGGGGGGGGGGGGGGGGGGGGGGGGGTGTGCGGTGCGGGTGTGTGCTGATTATCTGGTTGTGGTTTTCCGCAATTCATCTTTATTCTTATCTTATCTGTCTATTATAATCAATGTGCAGTATAGTAGGCTATATTTATAATTATATTCAAATAATGTTTCTGAATTCTTTCTGTTTTTACATTAAGAATACTAGTTATTACCTGCAGTGTGTGGATGTATGTATGAAACGATGTATGTGATATTTTTTATATTTGTATCTTCGTAATATTTGTTGGGGCTGTTGTTGGCTTTTACAGTTATGGTCCCCATGTTGTTTACTTGTCTATGTTGTGATAATGCACCTGACCAAATTTCTCCAGTTGGAGATAATAAAGTTATTCTTATCTTATCTTATCTTAT
>NC_134908.1:17078556-17115266 GCF_041734735.1 Babylonia areolata
ATTTGTTAAAGTTTACTTACAGTGACTTGTGCTTTACCACCTTGTTGTACTGCTGTGAAACATGGACGACGTATCGGTCGTCACATTCAACACTTGAGCAGTTTCACCAGAGATGCCTACAAAAGATTCTCGCATAAGTGACAAGACAGGTCTGATACCTCCAGGTCCTAGAGAGGAGCGGCCTGCCGCAGCATCGAAAAGCCTGCTGATCCAGTGCCAGCGACGCTGGACAGGAACACCGTTGTCAGCATGACAGACTAGCAGGATCCCGAAGATCCTTTTGTATGGCCAGCTGAAGGAGGCCCACGTGAACTTGGAAGACCCTGCAAAGGCTTCAAGGACACCTTTGAAGACAAACCTCAAAGCCTGTGACATAGAAATCGCTTCCTGGGAAACTGATGCCATTGACCGCTCTCAGCTGGAGGATGCTGTGCTCTAGTGGCACAAAGACGTTTGAAAACAAGAGAACGCTGGCCATTAAGGAGAAGCGTGAGCGAAGGAACCAGGGCTCAACTTCTGGTGACGTTTTTCCCTTGCAACACTGTGGGAAGTGCTGCGCATCCAGAATAGGCCTCGTCTCCATATGAGGACACACACCGACAGATAAGCTGCCTGCTTACTCATCCGTCAGACCGACGGGAGACTCCATCACCACAGAAATACACACACACACACACACACACACACACACACACACACACAACCGAATACTGGGTAATGGCATAAATTCACTGCGTTTACACTAGTGAGTAGGGCCTGCGCAAATTTGCATCAATTGACGATTAATTTCTTTAAGCCATCGTGGCCATCATACTGTCCGCATGAAATCAACAGCTTAAACAGAGCAAGTGCTATAGTAACACCTTGCGCAGGGTGTGTGAAAATGGCATCATACACTGCGCATGTGAAAATAACACCATACACAGGGCATGCTGGGAATGCGCCATACAGTGGGCATGTAACATCATACATAAGGCATGTGTAAAAGTAACCTAAGATACAGGAGATACATGGGCATGTGGGAAAGTATCACCATACACAGGGCATGTGAGAAAGTATCACCATACACAGGGCATGTGAGAAAGTATCACCATACACAAGGCCAGGGCATGTGGGAAAGTAGCACTGTATACAGGGCATGTGCGAGAGTAGCACATTATATAGGGCATGTGGGAAAGTAACACTGTATACAGGGCATGTGGGAAAGTAACACTGTATACAGGGCATGTGGGAAGGTAACGCTGTATACAGGGCACATGGGAGAGCACACAGGTTCCCTGGACTGCCACAGGTCTCTGGAGCAGGACCGGCACACCCAACAACCTCACTGCCGGTCCACTGTCAATTCACAGGTTGTGTCCAGCAGGAGTGGAATACTTCTGGACCCTCAACACGACACAGATCACAGTGCTGCAAGTCAACTCGTCAGACTGCCAGTTCGAATTACGAGGAAGACTTTCCAGTCAGTGTGTGCTGTATGGAGTGTGTCAGACTATCACTTATTTTTGTATACTGATGGCGGAAAAGCTACGCTTTAAGTACACACGTTTTTTGTTGTTTTGTTTTGTTTTGTTTGTTGGTTGTTGTTTTTTTTGGGGGGGTTGTTTGTTTGTTTTGTTGTTTGTTTGTTGTTTGTTGTTTTTTTTGTTTTGTTTTGTTTTGTTTTTCTCCTTCCAGTCAAAGTTATATTTGTCCAGAAAACACATGAAACCAAATCACACACACACACACACACACACACACACACACACACACACACACACGCACACACACACACACACACACACACACACACACACACACACACACACACTCACACAAGTTACAACTGCAAAGAAATAAAAGAAGAACACATAAATGGTTTCCACCAATTAAACAGTGAAGCATTATACGGTAGTAGTTACTTCAAAGAGTATTCATTAATTTAACCCTGACAAGAAGTTAAATCGTTCATTTGTCGCAAGTGATTTTTATTTTTATTTTACATGCCCCTTCCTCCTCCCCCCGCCCCCTCCCCCAAACACATACAACCTCACACATCCATATCCCCCCCCACCCCATACACACACACACACTTCCCCCTCTCTCCCCTACCCTCTCGCCATACTAATACACATAAAACAGTTTATGCTCACAAACATTCTCAGGGAACAGGGAGTGAAAATATCTTCCATGATATGTGATAGAAAGGAATGCACCTGTGACCAATAGCGTGATAACCACCAATTCATTCACTAATTGACGGGCGGGCATATATATATATATATATATATATAGAGAGAGAGAGAGAGAGAGAGAGAGAGAGATAGATAGATAGATAGATAGATAGATAGATAGATATATGGCCGCCGTTCTTTCTCTGTCTGTGGTCCTTGCAATTGGAATGAACTTCCTCTTTCGCTTCGTCAAGTCTCCGCACTCAGCTCTTTCAAGTCTGGCCTTAAAACCCATCTCTTCCCAAAATAGCCTCCCTTCCCTGCGTCTTCCTTGTCTTCAGTTTATCCAGTTTTAGAGTTCTGCATGAGTGTGAATGACTGGTGCGAAAGCGCTTTGATTTGTCTCTGCATAATATTCAGCGCCATATAAATGCCATTATTATCATTATTTTTTTTTTTTTTTTAAAGATGGTTCTATCTAGTTCGATTATTATGATTGGCGTTCAAGAGTTTGACACCATGGATGTGTGTTGTGTACAGAACTGTTTCTTCCTCAGCTGTCATCAATAACACTGAAGTTTTAAAGTTTCTCGTTGTGTTGCCCTTGGTAACCGGTTTGAAACACAATGTGGCTGCACTTTCTGAAAGAAATCAACATGTCAATTTGACCAGCGCTATCTTCCATTGCTCTGTATTTGATACTCAACATGATTTTCAACATCACCTGGATTGTAATATCGAGTCAAAGTGTGAAGATGGACGAGATGAAACAGAACGCTGTCCATTCATCAGTCCTGGGGCCGTATTCAAGAGACCATCGTGTCTGCGGGTGATCAGCCTCAGTTTCAGTTTCAGTTTCAGTAGCTCAAGGAGGCGTCACTGCGTTCGGACAAATCCATATACGCTACATCATATCTGCCAAGCAGATGCCTAACCAGCAGCGTAACCCAACGCGCTTAGTCAGGCCTTGAGAAAAAAAAGTAAATAAATAATAGATAAATACATTAAAAAAAGAACTGCTACTAATAATTTTAATATGTATAAGGCGCAAAAACGTGATGAAGTCAACTATAAGCGTACAAAAATAAATAGATAAATAAATAAAATAAGATAAAATAAATAAATAAATTTAAAAAAAAAAAATTTTTAAATAATAATTTTTTTTTTTTTTTAAAGGCAAGGCAAACTGCCCCAGGTTTAGCAATATCCGGTATTCAAGAACACGAGAGCCTACCCGCGGGTCAACAAACCAGAAGGCAAATTTACCCTTACTGTCTGCCATGGATGACTGCCCACGAAGGTCTACAAACCAGAAGGCAAATTTACCCTTTCTATGTGCCATGGGTGACAGCCCACGAAGCAGAGGTAGATACGGCGAATCCTTTTGTTGCGCTGGTTTTGTTGAGGGAAAGCAGGCGTTTTGTTTAGAGACCGTGTCTTGAACACGGCCCCTGGTAATTTGATCTCATCCTTTGTTCACTTGGCAGTCAAAAGTGAAGTACTGAGAGTGGCAGACGTGATTATATTCCACATGAATTACGTATGTCGCTGTAAAGTGACTTCACTTGCAGACAATAAATTATGGAATTACCGAAATTTGCAAATCGTTGAAATTCGTTCATTCCAGATAAATATTTGAATCCGAACTCCGTTATTTTGCTTCATGTTTTTTTTTTTTGTTTTTGTTTTTTTTTTTTTGTTGTTGTTGTTGTTTTTTTTTTGGCAGTTAGCTGAAAAGCAGGCAGGACAAAGTGTTAGAATGCGAAAGTGGCCCCCAGATTTGACAGGCTGCTGACTATAATCAACCCTTTACCACTGAAGTTTTTTTTAATGTCATACTGTAGCACGGTAAAAGAACATGTGCAGAGGGGAATCCCCGGGGATTTTTTATCTACAGAGGATTAGTTAGCTGCCTAAGTGCACTTGGTGTGTCTTGAATACGAAGATAACTGAATCTTCAAAGTAAACCGTACCCGCGTGTCTCCTGCCATGTCAAAGATAACTTACCTTCAGACAACATGATTTTTGTCTTCAATACGGCCCTAGACTGTCAGACGTTGGTGGCTTCACGAAACAAGTGTCTATGATTAATATTACCTGACACATTTGGAGCCACTCTTCCACATTGACTAATGTGGTAGGATAGATGCACGGTTAGCGTCTGTGAAAACAATAGTGGAACGGAACAGTTCTGTGCATCTTTTTAAACACTGCGACTGTCTTTGTCAAACAGGGAGCAGCGGAGATTTATTACCTGTATTATTGATGTCCTCCTGTTGAACGTAAATAAGTTGTAAATCATGAATGGCTACAGCTGTCATCTGTAGTATTTACGAGATTTGAAAACGATGGCTTCAACACCAACGGTTCCATTCATGTCAATAAATCATTTAGGTATATGATAAGATCACACACACACACACACACACACACACAGAGAGACTCTCTCTCTCTCTCTCTCCCTCTCTCTCTCACAAACACAAACACACACTATAAACATCTCTCTCTCTCTCTCTACTGGCCTCAAGGACTCGCCACGTGTCCTAACACGACCTGGTTGTTTTCTATTCGGGACAGTCGTGCACAAGCATTCGCCGTGCAAGGAACGTGCTGCACGAGGTTTGTCAATGCAGAGACTGATTTCCAAATTAGAAAATCCAGACTTTACAAACTTTCTATTTTCATCTGACTTTGTACGTTTAGTCGAAACTTTCCATGAATATGTCCAAGCCAATAAATTTCCTGGGTTTACTGCGTCCAGTCAACCCGCTGTTCAGCTTTCAACACAAGGAAAGTGTTCTGGTGGTGTTTTATGTTTGGTTAAGAAAGGACTTGTACAATGTGTAAAAAGATAGACATGGAACATAAGAACATTCTTTTATTCATTCTTGACAAATCACTGTTTAGCCTTGATAAAGATGTGTTGTTTGTCTGCACGTAAGTACATCCAAAGGGTTCTCCATTCTATACATTCATTTTTTACCTGGTGTTCGATTGTCTGTGTGTGTGTCTGTGTGTCCGCAGTAAACTTTAACATTGCCATTTTCTCTGCAAATACTTTGTCAGTTGACACCAAATTTGGCATAAAAATAGGAAAAATTCAGTTCTTTCCAGTCATCTTGTTTAAAACAACATTGCACCTCTGGGATGGGCACACAAAAAAAGAAAAAGAAGAAAAGAGAAGCCAAATTATATGCAAACTGAATTTACTGTTATATATATATTTTTTTTTTTATTCTTTAAACTTGGCACTTTGATCTGATATTCTGACTCAACAAAAGCAGTCATTTTTATCTTTTTTTTGTTGAAACAGGAACTTCTTTTGCTAAGCATGGAAGTTATATTTCTGGTGCATGCCTTTGCTGCAGATAGTAAAAAAGGGAAATTACTCTGTAATTAATGCTAGGGGCGTTAATTTGCTTTAAACTGATCTTTCTCATCTTAAACATTACATTTTGAAATTATACTCAATACATAAAAAAGCTTGTGTGTTTTACTCTCAGTGTACAGGGCTTTCACTATGTTCTTTCGCCCAAGTGGTCTTTTTCGGAAAATACTAAAATCAATACTAGTAGTGGACTTTATAGATCTATTGGCTGAGCCCTGAAGGTCATGGGCAAAAATCAATTGCGTACACATATTTATACATATTCAAAGTGCGTGCTCATATTCCTCGCGAACGCCATTTTGTTTTAAGTTGTTGACCTGCCCGTTCAATCCTATATTCAATTGACAATACACGATAACATGTGAAAGAAAGTTGAAGAAGGAGACCGTTAAATATTTATTTAGAGAACGATTTGTGAACGCCTCATCGCTTACTTGATTATGCCCCAAACTGCCATAAAAATACCAACAAAATCAGTCGGGATTCACAGTTGAAATAATAAACCACGAGAGTTAATACCCTTGATGAAACGTAAAAATTTCCAGTCTTGACTTTTCTCAAAATGAAGTCCTTATCACTTCATACGACGTTTAGAAGTACATGTACTTGGCTCTACATGTTATTAGTTGAACAAAATACGCAATTTTCATATCAACTTTAAAACTATAAAAACAGAATGAACATAAAAGAGAAATTGAATCGTCCGTGTCATACGGTTCCCGGCGGGTGTAACTAAAATTGTACATCTGTCTAGATCCAGAGAAAACGGCTAAATGTTGCAGTGTGATTGTGGCGATGGCCACGTCTCCTTTGCCGCGGACTTAAAAAGAATTTTTAATTGCCCTTAAAAAAAATTTTTGAATGCACAAGATACACCAGAATGATATGATTTAAACAGCGTTCTCACTGCGAATACTGCAATGAATTTATCGTCCTTTAAAAAAGCATGTTTAAATGTTATACTTTTGAACGTCAGGTAAGAAGCCACGATAGTGTATTGGGTAAGACAGTTTCTTCTCACCCGAACACGCGGGCTTCGAATCTGCCGTCAGGGCTTTTTTTTTTTTTTTTTTAACCTGAAGCGTTATAATGACAAATACAGAACACATTTTAACAATTAGATTTTTTTTAAAGTGTATCACAAGTGAGTCTTGAAGGCCTTGCCTCTCTTGTTTACATTAAAAATGGAATTATGGAAGATTGTCTTAGTGAATGCCTAATTCCCCATGGAGATGTGTTGATTTTTTTCTCTGGAGATTTCAATATTAGAATATCCAATATTTCGCAGGACATCGAATCAAATCATGACAGACAGTTTAATACCAGCCAGCCAGTTTACCACGAACGATCCTCATAGGATAAATGCATTAACGCTAATAGTAAATGTTTGTTAAATGCGTGCACTGCTTTGAATTTGTACATTCTGAATGATGTGTGTTATAGTGACCATGATGGACACTACAGCCACATTTCTGATTCTGGTGGTGGTCTAATTGATTATTCTTTTATGTCATGTGAATTATTTTATTTTGTTTGTGACCGTAGTGATTCAGATGTATTAGAAATAATCGATTCAGACAATCTTCTTCTTCAATTGTCAATACGTTTTCCAAAAGAAAACATAGTTAGGGTTACTTTTGAGAAATTTGTTTGGAATGATGCAAATGCTGAGATGAATTCGGATCAGGCCAGTATACGTCGTGTGAATTCTGCAGTTGCTATGATTTATGTTGATGTTAATGATGCTCTTTCTATGTTTAGTGAATGTATTCGATGTATGGTGAACTGTCCACTGGCCACCGTGACAGAGGAGCACCCAAGAAGAGATACAAAGACTCCTTGAAGAAAGCTCTCGGTGCCTGTCACATTGACCATCGCCAGTGGTCCGCAGTAGCCGCTGATCGAGAGACCTGGCGACGCACCATCCACCAAGCTGTCTCCTCCTTCGAAAACAACCGCAGGGCCAGCCTTGAGGACAAACGCAGAAGGAGGAAGAACCACGACGCTGCAGCCGCGAACCCAGACCAGACTTTCCCTTGCAACCGCTGCGGCCGACTCTGCTTTTCCCGCATTGGCCTTGTCAGCCATGAGCGTGCCTGCATCAGACGTGGACAACGCCCTTCCTAGATCTTCGTCAGCGAAGCCAGGCCATGATGATGATGATGATGATGATGAATGTATTCGATGTATGGCAACATGCATGTTCAAACGAATCTCTGTTAGTAA
This sequence comes from Babylonia areolata, assembly GCF_041734735.1. Classification (NCBI taxonomy): domain Eukaryota; kingdom Metazoa; phylum Mollusca; class Gastropoda; order Neogastropoda; family Buccinidae; genus Babylonia; species Babylonia areolata. The sequence continues at coordinate 17,086,327 of NC_134908.1, forward strand.
TAAGAAATCACAGGATAACCAGACGCCGTGGCGAAGTGGTTAGGGTCGCGGACTGTCGGCTGGGAGGACATGGGTTCGAATCCCAGCGGAGGTGGGTTTTTCGGCCCGTGGCCAGCTCCTACCCAGGGTTGAGTGTGCTCTGGGTTTAAATGGGGAGAATGGGACCACACAGTCGAGTATCATCCACTTCACGGATGCGTCTTTGGGTGTGTTGCTCTAATTACCTGACTAACACCACAAGTGTCTGTATCTCTCTAGCCTGGTTGACGCCGGGATATCATTATGACAGGAAACGTAGAGTACAGCCTTGTCTCGTAGTCCCAAACCAAAATGGACCTCCATAGCAACATCATCATCGTCATCATCGTCATCCTCCTCCTTCTCCTTCATCATTACCAATATAAACAAACAAGTCTCAACTTCTGTGGCCTTTAATGCCCTGCTGTCATGGTGACCACAGTCTCGATAGCCCTCAACTTCCATGCTTGGGGTGAGTCTTGTCGACGTCTTCAGTATCGGTGGGTTCGTGGAGGGACGTGGTGGCTGTCTCCACACTGAGGGAGACGCTCACTCAGTCTGGCTACGCGACTAAACCATTATTGTCAGTAGGGGGCGATGTAGGTGGTGTCCTAAGTAAGGTAAATCAGAACAGGCACCACTGAACACCACCGAAGTGACTCAGCAGCAGTGCGGGGTCTCCTCTGGTGTGTGGCCTCCTGGCGACCTAACATCGATGGTTCCCTGCGGACTGCCGGCACTGGGACTTTGATGGACGAACCAGGCTGTGGCTGTATATGGGGGACTCGGAATGAGCGGCGTGGGAGTAATACCACTGAAAACGGTGCAGATGATGGTGCAGCAAAGAAAAAAAGTCACAGGACTGGTTTGACTTTGAGTGTAATATCAAAACAAAGGTTGTCAGAAGATTACTAAACAAATCTCGACGTACGCAAGATTCAGATGATCGTAACGAGTATTGTGCAGCCAGACGTGAGTATAAAAATTCACTGTAAAGGAAGAAAAAATGTTTAATGATGATCTTTTAAATGTTTTAATTCAGTCAGTTTACACCCAACAGGAATTTAGGAATAACGTTAAAAAAAAAATCTGTCCTCAACATAGACAAGTACCGAACAATATAATATTATAATATTAGACGAGTGATACCACCAATTTAAAACACTGCTTGAACAGGAAACTGATTCAAATGATATGGCAGGTAATAGTGCGGAAGGAGATGATTATTTTTATGAATTCAATCGATCGATCTCAAGAAAGGAAGTCGTACTTGTCTTTATGAAAATAAACCTAGAAAAGCTGCAGGACCTGATAGAATAACTGGAGAAGTGCTCAAGAATGCTTGTGATCAAACTGTTGATTTTTTTTTTTTTTGGGGGGGGGGGGGGGGGGGGGGGGGGGGGGGGGGGGGGGGGTGTTGTTTGTTTAGTTCTTCAATGCATTGTTTGTTAAAGGTAGCTTTCCAGACAAATGAACTGAATCTATTATCCTTCCAATATTCAAGAAAGGAGAAGTTAATGATTCTGGTGACGATAGGGGAATTCCTTTGTGTGACACCAGCAGTAAACTTTTCAGTATGGTTTTAAGAGAGGGTTTTCCACTAAAGGCCATATGTTTACATTAATGGCTCTTGTTCAGAAACAGTTTGTGGCCAATCGAAAACTATGCGTAGACTTTATAGATTTTGAAAAGGCATTTGATTCAATTAACCGGAATTTTCTTTGGCCAGTTCTGTTAAAAAAAAAAAAAAAAAAAAAAACGGTATCAGAGAAAAAATCTTTAAATGCATCACGATTATGTATACTAACGTGAGAGCTCGTGTACAATGATAAACAGGTGTTATAACTTGTACAAAAGGTGTCAAACAGGGAGATGTTCGTAGCCCTGTTTTATTTTCCTTATTTATAAATGAATTAGCTTTTGAAGTGACAAGAAATGGACGACATGGTGCAACTTTTTCGTTTGATACCTTTGAGTTGTTTATACTGTTACTGACTGACGGTGTCATTTTCATATCTGAAACTTGTTGGGTCGCAAAATCAGTTACGTAGTTTACAAACGCAGCTCTTAAGTTAGATTTAAAGGTTAACCTAAGTAAAAGTAATATCACTGGTTTTAGGAAAGGAGAACATTTAGCTGCTAGGGAACGATGGACCTACAAGCTTATCGTAATGCTTGTTGTTAATATCTATAAGTATCTTGGTATCTATTTTTCAACAAAATTAAGTTTTACAGCAGCCTGTAAATATTTAGCCAGTCAAGGGAAGAGTGTTCTGTTACGTGTTTTGCAAAAGTTGTATATGCTAAATAATAATTCGTTTGAAATCTTACTGAATTTTTTTTTATGCAAAAATACAGCCTGTTATACAATGTTACACAATTCTATTTGCAATGTATGAAATACTGGTTAAAGCTTGTGTATATGGAAGAAAATATGCTGCCTCGTAAAGCATACTCAAAGTATTCCATCTCGATGCTGCAGGCAAAAATGAATGGGTTACCAATGTAAGAACATGTTTATCTAAATTTGGATATTGGCACAGCTGGCTCTGTCAAAGCGTAGGAAATGTCATATTGTTTATTCATGACTTTCGCCAAAGACTGCTAGATTGTAATTTGCAGAACTGGCAAAACTACATTCAGAAAAGTGAAAGGTTTCAAACGTACTCTCTGTTCACTGGGACTTTGCATTTCGTTAGACCATATCTATCTCTAAATTTAAATCGTACTGTAATCCAAATTATGTCAAAGTTTCGACGTGGTGTTCATTATTCGTGTTCATCACTATAGGTCACTGGGGGTTAGGGAGTGCACGGGAGGGGTAGTACCTCTAGAGGGGGGGCTTGTCACGCTCTTCCGGGAGTGGTTCGTCCTCTGTTGGTCCCCACCAGAACCCAGCTCTCACCTATGGGTCCTAGAAGCTGCTAGCATGCGGCAGTGCCCAACCCCCGGGCAACGGCTTTGACAGGTTGGCTAAACTAGGTGAGGGTAGCCGACGGGTCTCAAACCCTCGGTGAGTTAGGGCTTGTCTACCCAAGCATGTGAAGACTGGATCCGGCGGACTGCGGAAGAAACCTTCATGGTTCAACGGAGAGGAAGGCAGTTGCAGCAGAGCACTGTGGAGTGCTGAGGGCAGGATGAGACACATAGGACATCCTGGTCATCCACTGCATCCGTTTCCATCTCCAGTCGTCTTGACCTCGTCTTGCCACTGGATACAGATGGTCTTGGACAAGAGAGTGAGGTCGACGGTGCGCAACTCTTCCTCACTATAAACAAACTCATCGCACAAGTCATCAGTCATCCTTCATCCCATACCATCATTTTCCCCAAGCCCTGTGGCGACAGGTGAGCGACGAAGTGACAGGTGTGGGTACACTGGCAGTCGTAGCCGCGGACCTGCACACAGGCAGCTCAGGCCATAGGGTCGTTTTTCACCGACTGGAGCAGCGGTGGAGATCGGCAGCCCCCTAAGCGACTGAGCAGTCCTCTTCAGGACAGCACTGCTCACCTCCATGGCATGAGGAAGGGGCTAGAAAAGGTGCCCTAAACATTGCCTGCTCCATGCCACCCTAGTCAGCATACCGCGGCTGACGGGGACCCTACTCAAGCGGTCGACACACAAAGGAAAGAAAGAAGAAAACAAGGAGCACCCAATTGACCATTGCCACATGGAACGTGCGTATGCTTCTGGACAGAAGCGACTCAGCCAGACCACAGAGACGCACAGCACTCATTGCGAGTGAACTAGCCAGGTACAACATCGACATCACTGCCTTAAGTGAGACCAGACTAGCAGAAGAAGGCGAATTCTGTGAGCGAGGCGCAGGCTACACCTTCTTTTGGAGTGGTCGCAGACCTGAAGAGAGACGTGAGGCTGGAGTTGGCTTTGCAGTGAAGACAACCCTCGTTGGCAAGCTGGCTGGCCCCCCGAAAGGAGTGAACGATCGCCTGATGACGATGAAACTCCTTATATGCAACGGGAAGAAGTTTACCACCATTGTCAGCGCCTACGCGCCCACCATGACCAACCCGGATGAGATCAAGGACAAGTTCTACGAGGATCTGAACGCTGTCATCACCACTGTTCCCAACGCAGACAAGCTCATCATTCTTGGTGACTTTAACGCGAGAGTTGGTTGTGACAGCACCTCCTGGGAAGGCGTGAATGGGAAGCATGGGTTGGTAACTGTAACAGCGATGGCCAACTACTTCTCCAGACATGTGCCGAGCACAACCTTCTTATCACAAACACCATCTTCTGCCTCCCTACCCGTAACAGGACGTCATGGATGCATCCTCGCTCTGGGCATTGGCATCTCATCGACTTTGTCATCGTCAGGAAGAGGGACAGGCAGGACGTATGAGTCACGAGGGCCATGTGCAGCGCTGAGTGCTGGACAGACCACTGCCTTATCGTCTCCAAGCTCAACCTCCGCATCCAGCCCAAGAGACGGCCTCGGGGCATGAAAGCACCCAAACGCCTGAATGTCAACAAGCTGGAGCTAGGCAACATCAAGCAGAGCTTTGCTGACACCCTGGAGGAACGCCTTGAGTCCACCGTGCTGGACAACAGGCAGCATGGGGCGCACTGCATGAGACGGTGTACAACACTGCCATGGAGTGCCTGGGGCCTTCTGTCAGGAAGCACAAAGACTGGTTTGATGAGAACTGCACTGAGATCAAGCAGCTGCTAGAAGACAAATGCCAAGCTACAGAGCCACATTGAAGATCCCAAGTCACAGTCAAAGAAAGACATACTGAAGAGCGCACGCAGCATCATCCAGCTGAAGCTGCGGCAGATGCAGGATTCCTGGTTGAGCAACAAAGCTGATGAGATCTAGGGCTTTGCAGACAGGAACGACATGAATAACTTCTATAACAGCTTGAAAGAAGTCTACAGTCCCACCACCTCCGGATCTGCTCCACTCCTCAGTGCTGATGGTTCTACCCTGATCACTGACAAGGACGGGATCCTTGAGAGATGGGCTGAACACTTTGACAGCGTACTGAACCGCCCCTCCACCATCAATGATGAAGCCATCGACCGACTCCCCCAGGTGCCAGTCAGTGGGTCATTGGATGCCATTCCAACTTTGGAGGAGACCCAGAAAGTTATCCATCTGCTATCCAATGGCAAAGCCCCTGGCTCAGACTCCATTCCAGCTGAGGTCTACAAAGAAGGTGGTATGGCGCTGACTGAGAAGCTTCACCAGCTGTTTCAGCTCATCTGGCAGCATGAGGCAGTTCCACAGGACTTCAAAGATGCTTCCATCATACACCTGTACAAGTGCAAAGGAAATCGTCAGGCCTGTGACAACCATCGTGGAATATCCCTCTGTCCATCGCAGGCGAGACTCTGGCCAGAGTGCTACTCAACCATCTCATAGCGCACCTTGAGCAAGGTCTCCTACCAGAGAGCCAGTGTGGCTTCTGGAAAGAACGCGGGACTATCAACATGGTGTTTGCTGCCAGGCAGCTCCAGGAGAAGTGTCAGGAACAGAACGCCGACCTTTACTCCACGTATGTTGATCTGACCAAGGCTTTCGATACTGTTAGCAGAGATGGCCTTTGGAGAATCATGGCGAAGTACGGGTGTCCCAGAAAGTTCATCACTATCATACAGCAACTACACAATGGGATGCTGGCCCCAGTCCAAGACAACGGAGAGACTTCAGAACCATTCCCTGTCTACAACGGAGTCAAGCAAGGGTGTGTTCTTGCCCCCACCCTGTTCAGTCTCATGTTTTCAGCCATGCTGACAGATGCCTTTCAGAGACGCTGACGTAGGCTTTGGCATCAGGTACCACACAGATGGCTTACTCTTTAACCTCAGGAGGCTTCAAGCAAAAACCAAGGTGAGGACAGACACTGCCAACGACTTCCTGTTTGCTGATGACTGCGCTCTCAATGCTGCCTCCGAAGCTGACATGCAACACAGTGTCGACAAGTTCTCTGCTGACAACTTTGGCCTCACAATCAGCACAAAGTAGACTGAGGTGATGCACTAGCCAGCTCCAGGAAAACCTTACGTTGAACCAAACATCTTCATCAACGGGCAACGACTGAACGCGGTGGACAAGTTCACATACCTGGGCAGTACACTCTCTCGCACAGTTGTCATCGACGACGAGGTGAATTCCAGACTTGCCAAAGCCAGCGCTGCCTTCGGCAGACTCCATAAGAACGTTTGGAACAGGAGAGGCATCACCCTGGAGACGAAGCTCAAAGTATACAAGGCCATAGTTCTCACCACACTGCTCTATGGATGTGAATCATGGACGGTCTACAAACGCCACGCCAAAAAACTGAACCACTTCCACACCACCAGCCTCAGAAACCTTCTCGGCATAAAGTGGCAAGAGAAGATACCCGACACAGAGGTGCTCACTCGTGCAAACTTGCCCAGCATCTACACCATCTTGACAGGCCCAGCTGCGCTGGGCAGGCCATGTAGTTCGCATGCCAGACCACGGGCTCCCCGAGAAACTGCTGTATGGCGAACTCCAACATGGCAAGTGCTCCCATGGAGGCCAAAAGAAGCGCTTCAAAGACACTCTGAAAGCTTCTCTGAAGGCCTTCAACATCAGCCACGACACGTGGGAGCTGAATGCAATGGACAGACCAAAGTGGCGTTCAGCTGTCCACAAATGCGCCAAATCCTGTGAGGCAAACAGAATCGCTGCAGCAGAGCAACACAGACAGGCCAGGAAAAGCAGTGCCAGCAAGTCCCTGACAGCCGCCACAATCCCCTGTCCACACTGCGTCAGAACCTTCCAGGCGCGGATTGACCTGATCAGTCATCTGTGCACCCACAGAGCCCAACCCACCCACCCCCAGGATGACTAGATGGTCCTCGTTGATCCCGACGAACGAACCACACACACAAAACCCAAACCGATCAAAACTATGTGGAAATTGCAAAGAAGATGAAGAGCATTTTGTCCTAGTATGTCCTGTAATTCAGAGTTTAAGACAACAGTTTATTCCAGAAAGTATGATAACCAGCCTACTCTTTTCTGTATGCTAATGTCTCAACAAATCAAAAGGTGGTAAAAAAAAATCTATGTATATTTTTGTATTGAGCATTTAAAGTAAGAAAGACACTGAGCTCATAACAGACTGTATACCAATATTTTTGTGTGATGGTATAATCATGTTGTTACAAACCCCTTTGTTTAGGGGCCTTGGCCTATAATAAATAAACTATTCATTCATTCATTCATTCATTCATTCTCTCTCTCTCTCTCTCTCTCTCTCTCTCTCTCTATATATATATATATATATAGATAGATAGATAGATAGATATAGATATATATATATATATATATATATATATATATATATATATATATTAATGATTCCATTCATGTCAATAAATCATTTAGGTGCGCGTGCACGTGCACACACACTGTTGTTCGCCCTTCGGATTCGAAGATGACAATGGCTTCAAATATCAGATGGAAGATCGGTGGGTGTGGTTCAGGAGGTGACTGATGGGGTCAATCCGGGCCCTAAAGGCTCGCCCACATGTGGAACACAAGCGAATGAGTGCTGTCATGGTAGTGGATGCTGCTCGGGCCTTTGGCACAGCACGCTTTCGTTGTGCCTTGGTGATGCGCCTGGCTTCAGCTGCACGGGCTCCTGTGGTGATCTTCCTGCGCCAAGCTGGACGGTCTAAAGCAAACGTCTCCCACGTATAGATGTCGACATTCAGGTCTTTGAGGACGCTTTGAGGCAGCCTTTTTACCGTTTCTTCTGCTCTCTAACTGAGTGCTTGCCCTGACACAGCACTCTGTACATCAACTGCTTAGGCAGTCGACTGTCTGGCATTCTGACCCATGTCCAGCCCACCTGGCTTGGGCTTTCTGCAGGAGGGTGTAGACGTGCAGAGGCCAGCTCGTTCCAGGAGTTCCGTGTCAGGGACTTTGTCCTGCCAGCTGATGTGTTTGTCATGTCTGCTGTAGACAGTCCAGGTCTTGCTGGCGTAAAGGAGGGTGGTAAGGACCACTGCACAGTAGACCTTCAGCATGGTGGTAGCACTGAGTCCTGTCTGCTCCCAGACGTTCTCACAAGGTCTTCCGAAGGCGGCGCTGGCTTTGGCGATCCTGTTGTTGACTTCAGCGTCTATGTTCACTGCACGAGAGAGCGTGCTGCCCAGGTAGGTGAAGTTGTTGACTGCCTGGAGGTTCTGTCCCTTCACCGTGATGCACAGCTACTTGTATGACTTTCCTGGGGCAGGCTGGTACACAACTTCGGTCTTTTTGGTGCTGATGGTGGGACTTAAGTTGTCACAGGCTTGTTAGAAGCAGTCCATTTCACGCTGCATCTTCTGCTCTGTGCTGGCTTTGAATGCACAGTCATTAGCAAACAAGAAGTCTCTGATGACAGTCTCTTTCACCTTTGTAACAGCCTGCAGGTGCCTGAGGTTGAACAATCTCCCACTAGTCCTGTATCTGACGTGGATTCCTTCTTCGCAGTCACGAAAGGCATCTGTCAGCATGACAGAGAATACCATACTGATCAGAGTCAGGGCGAGAATGCAGCCTTGTTTTACGACGTTTGTCACGGGGAAGGTCTCCAACTAGTCTCTGCCATCCAGAACTTTCACCATCATGCCATCATGGAACTGCCGGACGATTAAGGTGAACTTGCTGGGGCAGCCAAATTTCTCTATGATCTTCCACAAGTCTTCTGTGCTGACCGTATCGAAAGCCTTGGTCAGATCGACAAAGGTAATGAAGAGGTCGTTGTGTTGCTCCTGGCATTTTCCTGGAGTTGGCACACAGCAAAAATCAAGTCCGTGGTCCCACGTTCAACATGGAAGCCACACAGACTTTCTGGTAGGAGACCTTGTTCAAGATGTTGGAGAAGGCAGTTGAGCAGGACAAAGGCCAGAATCTTACCAGCAATTGACAAGAGGGAGATGCCTCTGTGGTTGTTGCAAAACTTGCAGTTGCTTTTTCTCTTGTTGATGTGGACTATGTTGGCATTTTTCAGCTGTTGCATTCCACATGGACTGGAATAGTTCAGTCAGATTTTGCATCATGGCAGGGCCTCCTGCTTTGTATACCTCAGCAGGGATTGCATTGGATCCTGGTACTTTGCAACAGGAGAGTTGCTTCACTGCCTTCCTGGCTTCATCTTCTGTGGGGAGACCTCGTTGATCTCTACCTAGGGCAGGCAATCAATGGCCTCGTCAATGGCCGGACAGTTGAGGATGTTGTTGAAGTGCTCAGCCCACCACTCCAGAATCTGCTTCTTCTCTATCAGCAGCTGTGTCCCATCTGCATTGAGGAGGGGTGAAGAGCTGGACTGGGGTCCGTGTACAGCTTTAGGTGCATCGTAGAAGCGCTTTGTGTCATGGCTGTCTGCATAACCTTGGATTTCATCCGTCTTCTTGCTGAACCAGCTGTCCTGTATCTCACGAAGTTTCATCTGCACCTTTCTTTTTGCGTTGGCAAGGGCATCTTCCTTGGCTTGTGACGTGGGGTCGTTATGATGTGCTCTGAACAGTAATTTTTTTCTCTGATCAGTGCCTCTGTTTCTTCATCATTCTCATCAAACCAGTTTTGGTTTCTCTGGGTTGCTGGTCTGAGATGTTCGAGGGCAGTAATGTAGACAGTATCTCTGAAGGCCATCCACTGTTCCTCAACACTAGTCCCGTCTTCCTCTGGTGTGTCTGGCAGTCTGCCTTCAAGGTCGTCAGTGAGTTCTTCTGCAACCATGCAGCTTTTCAGCTTGGAGACATTCAGCCTCTTTGCAGTCTTCCAACCTTGGGGTCTTCTCATGGGCAGAATGCGAAGCCTGAACTTGAACAGGTGGTCAGTCCAGCAGATGGCACCAGACATGGCTCTTGTCACTCTGACGTCCAGCCTGTCCCTTTTCGTTTATTTATTTGTAGCCAAGTGCTCAGCTCAGGCTTCAAAATACTGCTTCACGCACGAGCCGTATAGCAGACATCTTTTTCACAACTAACTTGCTGGTGCAGAATGTGTGACGCCATTCACGTTTTGATACAAAACCCATTCTAAACCTATTCCCTAAACATCTATTAAATCAAGTCTCTGTATCATTACTTTAATATTATATTTGTTGTGCTTACATACACACTTTAATCAGTTAGAAACATGTTTAATTTTAGTTTAATCATTCGTCAGTGTAAAGATTTCAACTGACGCTAAGCTTACATCATACTGCCTTTCTTGCCACACAACCACTCCAGAACCAATGTCGCCATTGGGTAAGCTGGAATCTGTGTTTCTGCTGCACTGTATTTAATTAATATATCTTTTGTTGGATCAGTAAACTACGAGTATTATATACTGGCAGAATCATCGCAATTCCATCTTTAAATCTGTTGCAGTTGTGTTTGCCTACGTTAAACTGATTTAATGCAGTTTGTAATTTTCCATGACAAGCTTGCTAAAACTGATCAGTTCAGGTGACTTAAATTAAGATTATAAATTCATCTTAAATAATCAACACTTCATTTTATAGTCATTAGAAAGTAGGTGTTGAGCTCTTTCTTGTGCGACCCCTCCGACGTAAATCAGTTCAGGAATCTAACAAATAATGACGCCAGGAGATGAAATGATTAACAAATAGTAAAGAGTGGTAACTCTTTCCATTCACAAGGTACACAGCTTCATGTCAGTGCTGCTTATGCTACTGATTCAGCTAGCACACAGGTATTGTTCTGTATGGTCCATGTGTTCCGTGTGGCTTGTTCAGGATTAAAGGGGTGATGCCTGTCTTGAATAAAAGCTAATTTGTGTTTGCACATTTCTTCTGTCTTTGCTGCTGTGTGCACATGTCAAATGATTGGTGTAAGGACAGGCCCGGCGCTTCCTTTTTTGAGGAAGTAGCAGCACTGACTTTAAGCTGTGTACCTTGTGAATGGAGAGAGTTACCACAGTTCACTATTTGTTAATCAGTTCAGGAATCATTTAGAAATCTATCACTGAACACCTTGAAACAAACACAATTCTAATCAGATTTAGCGTGACAGGGGACGATTCGCATCATGGGCCATGCTAGCCTCAGTGCAGCTTGCTTAATTTGCATAAAGAGATGGAGTGGGTGATCATCTGGTCACTTTTCACCTGGCCAGTCATCTGACCAGATCCCTCTCTCTCTCTCTCTGCTGTGTTGCAAGCAGTGTGTGTTGTATGTGTGTTCCCACAACAGCTGGTGTCATCGCCGTATTGCTGTAAGTACAGTGTGTAGAATGTGCTGATGATTTGTAAATTGCATTCTTCGATACAGTGCTTGTGTTCAGTGATTGCTTTGACATGCAGTCGCAGCTTGGCTATGATTGATCTAAACAATCACCATGTCATCATATGCTTGTAGCAGTATTCCATTTAATTCTTCTTAACGTCACAGTCAATGACGTCTCTAGACACAGATAATTTTGTTCGAAAATGTTCCAGTGGATGATGCATTCATTCTCATCTGCTGTCTCTGATGAATGTTAGGTTAATTATCAGGCTGAAGCTTTGGCGGAGGAGATTTAAATGTTGAGCACACACTTAGCTATGTTGATATTTGGCTTTGATGCAATGGATTACTTGTGTAGGTTCATTAACCACTTAATGGTTAAGTCATGATGGTTCTTCCAATCTTTGTCTCTGGTCTCTCAGTTTGCCAGTGCAAAGCCACTGATTCTATTATATTGTTTATTATTCATGTAATATTTTACATGCTGATATCAGTTGTACTGCTATGGTGTTTCACTGATTCTCAGTACTCTGAGATGTGTGTAGTATTCTGTTGTGGTGATTACAGTATAGTGTTGAAGTGATATCAGCTATTGGTTAAAACCATCTGATATGTATTACAGCTTACTCCAGTATAGTGCTACATGATAAACCAATTCATTTGAGTCGCTTTGGCACAGTATAAGCTTTACCTAATCTATACTGTCAGTGTACTTTCACTGAATCAGCATAGCTTCAATCACTTTAACTACATCATTCAAATATATTAGAAATGTCATTTGATGTCAGTGTTTGGTCTTCACACATATGCATTATCTTATCTTATGTTGTTGCTGACCCCAAACTGAGTGGTAGTCTTTCCATGTAATATGTATACATGTGCTTTACCAGTCACTTGTGCTGACATGTTGTGCTAAATGACCTTTGTTTGATTGTGTCCTTATCAGTGCACCGTTTTATTTCTTCTTCTTCTCTTTGTCTTCTCATAACTATTGTAAATAAAACAATAGAAAAACAATTTTGTGACTGACCTCTGTATGTTCCTGGCCTGTGCACAGGGATTCTTTTCGGTCCTTTTATCCAAAGTAAATCATTCAGTTAGTTCTTTTGTACCATACCCTTTTATGATAAACCACTCAGTTCATAACACGGCTACATATTTATAGTCTGTTCATCTATGATGATGATATGAGACTGCAGCCTGTCCCTCTTCCTGGTGATGACATAGGCTCTACGATGCCAGTGTCTCGAGAGAGGTTACATCCATGACGTCTTCTTACCAGTGGGTAGGTGGAACAGGGTGTTGGTGATGACAAGGTCATGTGCAGCATACGTCTTGAGGAGCAGAAGGGCGTTGCTGTTACACTTGCCAGTGCCGTGTCTTCCAATGATCCCTTCCCAGGTTTGGTAGTCTGTCCCTACTCTGGCATTGAAGTCCCCGAGAGCAATGAGCTTCTCTGACTGTGGGACTGCTGAAATGAGGATGTTGAGTTCTTCATAGAACTTGTCTTTAATGTCATCTGGGTTGGTCATGGTGGGAACGTATCGAACTAATCAGTGTTGCACATTGAGAGTGGGAGCTGAAGTGTCATCAGACGGTCGTTGATACCCTCTGGAAGCTTGGTGAGTTTACAAGCGAGGTGAAATTTGATGGCAAATCCCACACCTGCTTCTCATCGTTCAGTGCTGCTGCGACCACCCCAGAAGAACGTGTATCCACCACCACGTTCTGTAAACTGGCCCTTGTCTGCTTGGCGCGTTTTGCTGAGAGTTTCTATGTCCACATTGCAGCGAGCTAGCTCTTTGGCAACTTGTGCAGTTCTTCTCTCTGGTCTGTTTGCCCTGGTGTTATCCAGCAGAGTTCTCACGTTCCATATGCCGGGGATGAACACCATCACTTTCTTCTTCGTTTTTGTTTGTCGACCGCTATGAGGGATCCCCACCAGCCACTGTAAGCTGGCCAGGGAGAAGTGAAGCAGGCAATGTTTGAGGTACCTTTTCTAGCCCCTTCCTCCATGGAGGTGAGCAGAGTGATCCTAAAGAGGGCTGCTCAGACACCCAGGTGGCTGCCAAACTCCACTGCTGCTTCAGTCCGTTAGAGAGCGACCCTATGCCCTGGGCCGTCTGTGTGCAAGTTTTTTTATTATAGCTTCCAGTGAATCCACACCTGAAATTAACATCATATACAGGGCATGTGAGAAATTAACATCACACACAGGGCATGTGGGAGACTAACATCATGCACAGGGCATGTGGGAGATTAACATCATACACAGGGCATGTGGGAAACTAACATCATGCACAGGGCATGTGGGAATGTAACATCATACACAGGGCATGTGAGAATGTAACATCATACACAGGGCATGTGGAACATTAACATCATATACAGGGCATGTGGGAGATTAAAATCATACAAAGGGCATGTGGCAGATTAACATCATACACAGGGCATGTGGAACATTAACATCATATACAGGGCATATGAAATGTAACATCATACACATGGCACATGGGAAAGAACACTGTACGCGTGACATATGGGGGAGTGTACACATTGTTCTCCATCAAATGTGGATGACAAATGTTTGGGTAACATCAAGCTTTTCCTTCCTTTATTGTGGGCATTCATTTGCCACCTTAGACCGAGGTCTAAAAAAACTGAGAACGGAACTAAACTAAATGAATAAATTGATATCATACATCAAAAACAAACTTAATATAAAAAATCAAAATATATAATATAATGGGTGAACATGAAATACATCCTGATTAAACAGGACAATATCTCGTGTGTCCAAAGCTTTTACCTGTCCTGCTCCCTTCACAGGATCACTATAATCATTGACGCTGTACCCTGGGTTTTTTTGTTTCACCTGGCATTGCGACAGGTCTCTGGAGCAGGACTGGCACACCCAACAACCTCACTGCCGGTCCACTGTCAATGCACAGGTTGTGTCCAGGAGTGGAATACTTCTGGACCCTCAACACGACACAGATCACAGTGGTGCAAGAGAATCTATCAGACATATCAAACTGCAAGCACGATTTGTATAGAAAAGCCTTCCGTCAGCACGTGATGTACGGAGTATGCCAGGGTATCACTTATTTCTGTGCACTGAGGGTGAACAGGCCATACCCTAAGTGCACACGTGTTTTGGTTCAGCGACTGGCGTACTGGTGTGATGACAGGCACTGGACAATGGAAATTATCGCTAGTAGATCTCCATATACTTTAGACTGCACGTATCATAGCCTTAAAGAAATGTACACGGGATCTCAACGTCAGTATTTTCATATTGTACACATCAACAGTCCTGAATTGAAAGTTCATATCGAAACAGTTGCGTGCGACGACTTTGTCATAAGACAGATGTCAGGGTATTCCGGCTATATAATAACACTACTCTTTATGATTTCTGGAAAAGGTTGGGCTGACAAAGAGTGGAGAGTACCATCTGGATATCAGATAATGGTCAGCATTCAAGAATTTCCCAAACTCCAAACATGTGATGAATGTGAGAGGATAGAGCTGATACCCGTGAATACAAATGCATCAAACCGACGTGTTGAACGTGTCTGCATTACTCGTCCTTCAACAGCTGTGGTCATTAACGCTCCACATGTTCTGATCAAGTTTATGATGACCAAATCGCGATATTGCCTCAGTGATTTGAAACTATATGTGTCTGCACTTTCTGCGAGTAACCAGCATGTCAAGTTGCCCAACAGTTTATTCAACTGCTCTGTGCATCGGTATTCTGAATTCCAACGTCATCTAGACTGTAATCTGAAGTCAGAGTGTGAAGATGGACGGGATGAAACAGAACACTGTTCCTTCAGCAGTCCTGACTGTCGGGGATTGGTGGCTTCACGAAACAAGTGTCTGCAATTAATCTTACTTGACAAGGTGGAATCAAGATACTTTCACTCTTATGAATGTGGAAGGATAGGTGCACGGTTAGCGTCACTGAAAACAAGAATGGAACAGAACGATTTTCTGAATCTTTTTAAAAGTTATGGCACATTTGAGGTGACTCTGGGTTTAAACAGCGGTCTGCAAGATGTACCATTTATATACAGCATTTTCTTGATGTGGTCTGATAAAACCCTCGTCTATAACAGTGATCATTTATTTCCAAATCCCAACCGCAAAGAAATAAAAAAATATTCACGGAAGTTTCAGATTAGGATCATGAAATCAAAGAAAATATTAAAAAATTTTGATACCAGTTCAATAGCATGTGAACTAGAATCACATACAAATGGAGCCTTTAACACATACATTCCAATCTCTCATTTACACTCTTCTGGATCTGTGTTTCTGTATACACAACAGGCGTTATGTGTCTGCCGAGACCGTCATGTTACACACCTATTTTTGTCCCGTGACTCTGATCGCATTAATACAGCACATTTCATGTCATGCTCATTCGCAAACATGAGCAATAATAAACATTCAGGGGTATTTCTTCATCAGAAAGGATCAATACCTGTTTACGTCATGTATATATGTGATGATCAAACCACAACGATACACCACAGCCTTGTGTGTGACTTCCGACAGGACTGCCCAGATAGTTCCGATGAGTCATTCTGTGACGTCCCTTCATGCACTGGTTTTCTGTGTTCCAACAGAAAGTGTGTATCACTCAGTCAACGTTGTAACCGATACTCTGACTGTCTGGACGATTCTGATGAGGTTGGATGTCCTTTTGACAACCTCGACATCGACTGGCAATATTTCAAAGAGACAGACCTGAAGCAACAGTTTTATGTGAGTCTGGACGGGACAGGTTACTTCACACAACAGGTGATGACAGCTGACGACTCTTGTCCTCACAGTCATTATCACTGCACAGCTGAGTGGCTGTACTGTCTACCTGTCTACACCCGGTGTAACGGATTTTCTGACTGTGTGTATGGAGAAGACGAACGAGACTGTGAGACAGTAACGTGTCCTGGTTACTACCAGTGTCGAGGTTCCAGACTTTGTGTGCATGGAGATCATCTGTGTGATGGCTGGGGTCAGTGTCCACAGCGGGATGATGAACTGCTGTGTGACAGGACCTGTCCTGAAGGTTGTCTGTGTCAAGGTTATGTTTTCTTTTGTAACAAACCATTTCCTCCAGACCAACATCTTCAGTTACGATACGTGGACGCAACAGGTTCAAACATGTCACCGGATTATTTCAACAAAAACGCGTATCTTGTTCATTTGACACTATCCCAGTGTTCCCTTTACAACATTTCCCATATCAAACTTGCTAATCTGAAGTATTTTAGTCTTTCTAATAACCATTTAAGAACTCTAAATATGACAGTTTTATTTGGGCTACCAAATTTAAGAATTCTGCACTTACAAAGCAATCCTCTTAGCACGATGAATAGTGAAGCAACGAGGCACGTTCATCATGCCCTGACACGAGTGGATGTATCGAAAACATATCTCAATATCTTGTACAGTAATATATCCATATATTTGCCTAATGTTCAGTTGTTAAATATATCATCCTGTGCTGTTGAAACTATTGGACTGGTAGGTTTAAAGAATATGCCACACCTCAGAGAGCTGGACATGAGGAGAAATAGAGTTTCCAACTTCCCCTTGGATATGTTTTCAAACTGTGATCACTTGGATCAAATCTTTTCTTCAAACTACAGATTTTGCTGTATTGATTTATATCCCAAGAAGTCTGATGAAATTAACTGTTTAGCACCACACTCTGTACTCCCTTCGTGTACAACACTGCTGCCAACTGAACTTTACAGGGTTTTCTTTTGGCTGATTGGCGTTTCTGCCATGATAGGCAATCTATGTCTAGTGACTTCACTCGCTGTGAAAAAAATGGTTGAAAGCAGTTACAACAGGGCTGTTGCCCATATGCAGTTTGCTGACATATGTATGGGAAGTCACGTCAGCATTGTCGTAATAGCTGACAACATATTTCACGGGAAATATCTCCAGACTGAAAAAGCATGGACAAATGATGTAATCTGTAAACTTTCTGGGTTTTTTTGGCTCCTGTCTAATACTGTGTCGTCATTGATTGTCTGGTTTATCACTTTGTATCACATTACTGCGCTTTATTTTCCCGAAGGTGGGAGGAGATTTAGTAAATGTTTATCAGCTGCAGGCTGTGTGTGGATTGTTGGGATTCTGTTGGCAACAGTTCCATTTCTTCCTGGACTATCCCACTGGGGTCTCCAAGGTCAGTCAGGTCTCTGTCGTCTGGCTTTATTTGATCGCCATTACTCTGGACATAACTTCAAATGGTTCACAGTTATTGTGGCAGTCAACTTTGTTTTATGTGTGATGACTGCAGCTGGCCAAGCTGGTATCTACAAGCGAACTCCACAGTACAGAGTAACCCTCAGTCCCTCTCAGAGACCAGTGTATTCTTCAGTGCATCTGATGAGAAAAGTGACCATGACAGGTGTTGTTAGCTGGTTAACATTCGGTCCTGTTGTGGTTATGAATTCACATGTTATTGCTGGTTTTGATCAGATCCATGACACCATGGTTGTGTTCGTGTTGCCTTTCAGCTCTGCTCTCAACCCTCTTCTCTACATGTGGACCATGAGCATGCAATGGCGTCGTCAGCAACAAGAAGAAAAATTAATACAAGTGTTGAAAGCACGGCTTGCTCCACCTGGAAATAAAAAGTAAATGATAATGGCAATGATAATCACAGTATAGACATAAGTTTACATTTGGGTCAACAGCAAAGTGAGAGCTGTATTATCAATGGTTTCTCCAGTCAATGGGAAATCATTTACAGCTTTGTCTTTTGCGAAGGACTATGACTCTCAAACTAGGAGGCAAAATTGCACTGACTCTTAGTGCTGCAGCCTTGTGGGTTAGTTGGCATTTGGGAACCATCCCAACACAGACTGTCCTAAAACCCTCATGGCCGAGAGAGTGGGGATGTAACTTGGGCAAGATACTCTCCACTATAATCAAATTCTAGCCCAAATAGTCGGAACAGCAGTTGCCTCCTCTGCTCTTCTGATGGTCATAGACCGACACGACTGACTGTCATATATATATATATATATATATATATATATATATATATATATATATGTGTGTGTGTGTGTGTGTGTGTGTGTGTGTGTGGGTGTGTGTGTGTGTGTGTGTGTGTGTGACCAAGCGCGCTATGCTTGGTCCAAAACTGCTCACACACAAGCTACAGCAGACGATGTTTTCCCTCCTTACCAGCGCCCAGAATTGTGTGACGTCATTCCGTTTACATCATTTTGTTCCGGCCAGACAGCCTACTCAAGGCTCGCATCGCTGTATGTCATTGGCTGAGCGAAAACCTGTGTTTCTGCTCCAAAGTATTTAATTAATAGCTCTTTTGTCAGATCAGTAAACTACAAGTATTATTTACTGGCAGAATCGTCGCAATTCCATCTTTAAGTCTATTCCATTTATGTTTGCCTACGTTAAACTGATTTAACGCAGTTTGTAATTTTCAGCGATGAGCTCGTTAAAACTGACCCTGTTCACGTGACTTAAATTAAGATTATAAATTCATCTTAAATAATCAACACTTTATTTTATAATCATTATAAAGTAGGTGTTGAGCTCTTTCTTTTGCAACTGATCCGACGTAAATCGGTTCAGGAATCATTTAGAAATCTGTCACTGAACACCTTTTAACAAGCACAGTTCTCATGGGATTTGGGCTGATTAGTGACGATCTGCTCGCAGCACACGTGACGGCCTTTGCGGTCCGCTTAACTTGCATAAATTGGCACAGTGAGTAATGAGTGGTCATTTCATACCTGGTCAGTCATCTGACCAGAGCCTGCTGTCTCTCTCTCTCTCTTGCTGTGTCACGAGCAGTGTGTTGTGTCGTGTGTGTCCCCACAACGGCTGACACCTTGCTACGTATCGCTGCACTGTCTTCTTCTTAGTCTTCTCTTTTTATCTTCTCATCTTCTTCTCCTTTATGTCTTCTTAGTTTCCTCTACACAACTATTGTAAATAAAACAATAGAAAAACCCATTTGTGACTGGCCTCTATATGTTCCTGGCCTGTGCACGGGAATTCTCATCTATCCTTTCAATCAATCAATATTTAGTTAAGTCTTTTGCGCCGTACCCTTGAATAACCACTTGGTACACGGCTACATATATATAATCATAGTGCTGTGGAAGCCAGCCACTCTAACAATTAATGATTTTAAGATTCTAGTTGAAGGTGGAGTTCAAGATTGGGTGAACATATTACAACATGGATTAATGTGGCCGAATTCATTTCGCCATAAGGATATGATATAGTATTTTCTTTTTCTACCCTTTTAAACATATTCCGACCTTGTTAATGTGGCCGAAATCATTTCGCCATAAATCAAACAATTGATGATGTTACTGAGTAACTTAATGATATCACAGGATATGATATAGTTTATCCCCCCCCCCCCTTTTTTTTGTGATGCCCCATTATCCATGCTAGTTCAGTGGCATTACCTTCACGCACACCCATGTCCCCATTCACACCCACAACCAGGTCCCCCACCCACCAACTGCCCACCCACCCCTAGAATCCTGAAACCCAGTTATTTTTCGTGATCTTGAAGTATAGTTCACAAAAGACATTCTTTTTATCAGCAGCTTGAATCGTGAAGACAAACTTGTTGAGATAAACAAACTACAACAACACCACTACAAAGAAGAAGAAGGAGAAGAACTTCCTGACCCCAACAACTTAATATCATTATTATCTTTTCACAACAGACTGTACTTCAACTAAGCTGTTTGCGTGCATAATGTTATGTATGGAAATGCTTCAAGGAAGACTGCAGACGTTTTAAAAACTAATGAACACAGACACAACCACATACTCTGCATACCCAGACCAAGAAACAACCTTTACAAATCCAGCTTTCTGTGTTCTGGTGGAAATTTATGGAATAGTCTCCCGCTCACTCTGAAAAGTATTGTGAATAAAAACGCGTTTAAGAAAAATCTGAAGAATCACCTCATTGAAAATAATTAACAGTAATACAAATTTTGATCTGTAGTTTAATACTCCTATTATTAATTGTGAAATGTTTTGTATATGCTTGTGTTGCCAAGGATTTTGAACTATATGTGAGTGGGATGGGCGTGGTGTAATTGTGTCCGAAAATTTGTGTTCAGTAGTGTGTGTGTGTGTGTGTGTGTGTGTGTGTGTGTGTGTGTGTGTGTGTGTGTGTGTGAAATAGAAATGCAATTGTGTATTTCTTTATCACAATATCCTTGTTTATATACATGCATTCTGTTGTCATTGTTGGTATTCATCTGCTTTTTCCTCTCTCTCTCTCTCTCTCTCTCTCTCTCTCTCTCTCTCTCTCTCTTATTTTTTTCATTGATGGCTTGATGTTAAAAAAAATAAATAAATAAATAAAAAGCAATTGTTGTTTAATCAATTTACCATCATGAAATAAAATCTTAACTTGTCTTGACCTGACACACACAGATTATATAAACTGCAGTAATTGCTTCCCTTTAGCCACCGAAGTTAAACTTGCACAAATACTAACACGTTCAAAAATCTCCTTGACACCAACACCATCTCAAAAGATTTTTTTTTTTTTTTTTATCATGAAGAATGAAAACAAAGTTTCTTACAGAAGTGTACTTGCGTACCCCGCCCAACATCAACAAACAAAAGAAGAAAGTAAATTAAATAAAATGAAAGAAGTGAAGATGAAGATTCGATGGGGACGTGAAAAAGGCCGAGAGGTCTAGGCAGATGACTTGCCAGTCCCTATACTACTACTACTACTACTACTACTACTACTACTACTACTACTACTGAGGTATAATGAATTTAAAGGTCTTCGTCACAGTGTGTCAGAAAATATAAATACAAACTGTAAAGTTCGATCATAGACCCATATAGTCTCTATGTTACAAATATATTCACAAATCTGCCCAAAACTATCTCTATGGCTGCCTTCACCTCTATACTCCATCTCGCTCTCTGCGATCGGCTTCGGATCACAGCGTACTCAACTACAGGCCTACTCAGCGCGCGACTGGGGGCTTGGACTGGGGGCTGAACAGCCAGCGCAGTCAGCCGTGCGCTCGCGAGCGCTGGGAAATGATTCAATTTACCGCAAAACAAAGGAAAATGTAACGCAACGCGTCAGTCCGCATAAAACCACTTGATTATCATTTTTTTCACTATTATACCCTTCATAGTATTAATAAAAATTATCTTTCATTAATTAAATTACTTATATTAGTTGTATTTGACGAGTTAGCTCCATGTTTTGTTCGGTGTGTTGTGGTGAACCGTCTTTCCAAACAACTTCCTTTCATTTGAATGGCTCATGTTTACATCGTGTTTGATTGTGAAAATGGGCAAGAAATGTTGTGTATTCGGCTGCAAAACGAACTACGATCTTGCAAAAGGTTGTGACGAGAAGGAGAAAGTTTCTGTTTATCGATTTCCATCGAATGAAAGCGACAAAGACTCGTGGATTAAAAGAATTCCAAACGACAAGTTCGTACTGACGAAGAATACTGTGATCTGTGCACTTCACTGGCCCCCCGGCTTCGAAACTGTCTCAAAGAATGGAAAGTTGCGACCGAAATTTCCACCCTCTGTGTGGCCTAACGTTCCATCAAGTCAAGTGCCTACCTCACCACCCCCTCCTCGCTCAACAACACGTTCCTCAAGTTCCGTGAGGAACAGGGTAGAGGATCAGCAAGAGGCATTCAACTTGAAAGACAGTGTGACTTTCGAAGAATTGAAACAGAAGTTGTTGTCCGGCGAGCCGGATTTGCCTGCACCTGTGATTTCATACATGGACGAGACTGTGCTTCATATTCAAGCCAGGAAATTTGTGAATGGGATTCCTCTATTTGTAACAAGGTGAGAGAGTCTTCAGTTTTCAAGCCCCCAAATTTGAATTCACTCCCCACTGATAAAAAAAACCAAAAAAAAACCCAACAATAATAACTCACATAGATTAAATCCACTCTAAAAACTCACCTTTTTACCAAAGTATTCATGTAGCCTTCGGATAGTTGTCACATATTGCATGTGTGTGTGTGTCAGTGTGTGTGTGTGTGTGTGTGTGTGTGTGTGTGTGTGAATGTATGTGGTGTGTGCAAGGAGCTTAGGTGCATGTGTATTTGTGTGTGTGTGTGAATGTATGTGGTGTGTGTGTGTATGTCACTCTGTGTGTGTGTGTGTGTGTGTGAATGTATGTGTGTGTGTGTGTGAATGTATGGTGTGTGTGTGTGTGTGTGTGTGTGTGTGTGTGTGTGTGTGTGTGTGTGTGTGTGTGTGTGTGAATGTGAGCGCTGTGAGTCCTCACTGAGGAGAACAGCGCCTTACAAGAAGAAATATTTATTAATATTATATATATTTATTTATTTTTAACCAGAATTGCACAAGACCAGAGCTTTGAGACTTTCCACTTGGGTGTGAAGTGTACTGTTACAACCCTGTCTAAGAACAGAATCACCGCACTGAAGACTTGGTCAGCACTAGAGGAAAGTATCAGATTTTTGAACTGTCTAGAAATGGACCACAAGAAAGTGATCATCCAACAGCAGATGCAGGCCATGGGATCACAGCAAGTAGGGAAGCCAATGTACACACCTGCTGTCATCATCCGAGCATTCACCTATTTTGCCACATCACGGTGTTTGTACGAGACCCTGCGCCATGATCTGCAACTCCCATCTGTGCAGACATTGACTCGGATAACTTCCAAAGTGGCAAGATTAGATGAGACAACATTCTCCAGTGCAGTATTCGCCAATCTACAAGACAGACAGAAAATGTGTGTTCTTTTGCAGGATGAGGTGTATGTAAAGAAGTCCATGCTATACCATGGTGGGCGAGTGTTTGGCCGCAGTGTGGACAACCCTCAGTGTCTTGCAAAGACTGTGCTGGGCATGATGGTTTCGTGTATGTTTGGCGGCCCAAAGTTCTTGTCAAAGATCTTGCCAGTATCAAAATTGAACTCGCAGTTTCTGCACGACCAGGTTCAGCTGTGTCTGGAGGCCATCAACTGTGCTGGTGGAAATGTAAAGGCAGTCATCTGTGACGGGAATAGGAACAATCAAGCCCTGTTCAAGATGCTTGCTGGTGACCCCCACAGGCCTTGGGAAACTGCAGGAGGTGTCTTTTTGCTGTATGATTACGTCCATCTGCTGAAGAATCTCCGTAATAACTGGCTCACTGAGGCTACAGGAGAGCTGACTTTTGAAGACAATGGTGTGCAGAGGACAGCAAAGTGGAGACACCTTGTCAACCTTTACAAGCTCGAGTGTGACTCGTTGGTGAAGATGTCAGACTTGGACGAAGTGGCTGTCTCACCAAAACCCATCGAGAGGCAGAAGGTGTCTACCTGTCTGAAGGTTTTCAGCGAAAAGACCCACCAAGCCCTGCTGAACCACCCTAGACTGGAACAGACTGATGAGGTGAAGGACACTGCGGCCTTCATACTTAAGGTGCTGACGTGGTGGAAAATTGTCAACGTTAAGTCCGAGTTCATGGATGATCGGCGGAGAGATCCACTGCAGGCTGCCATCAGCAACCCTAACGATGAGAGACTTAATACTGTGCTTCAATTTGGAGAGATGGCCCTAGAGATGTCTGGCAAGCAGGGGAAGCGACAGAAACAGCTGACACGGGACACCGCGAGAGCAGTGCATCACACTTGCAATGGACTAGTCAGCCTGTGTAGACAACTCCTTCTCTCTCCTGCCCACGACTACATTCTATTTGGACAGTTCTCCACTGATCCCTTGGAGAAAGAATTTAGCAAGCTGCGCCAGGGGTCAGGGGGGACATACTTTATCAACGTCCAGCAAATCATAGAGAAGACCAACATCAACAGGTCCAGGCTCCTTCTCTCCCTTGAAGCGGAGGCAGCCCTTGAGGTGGAGGAGCCAGGGCACTCTTGCCCTGACTGTGTGTTCAATCTTGAACAAGATGAGAAGGCATGCCAGGCGGTAGATGACATTGAGACGCTAGAGGACTTGGTCTCTGACGAGAACAAGTCAGTGCTTGTATACATCGCTGGCTATGTCACAAGAAAAGACACTGACTATGAAGAGGGACAAACATCTTTTTACTTTGATAAATATGGCCAGTACACAAAATCACTTGACAGAGGAGGTCTAAAGGTGCCGTCTGACAGGGCCTGTCAATGGACAATTTTTAGTTTCATCATCTTCAATGTGGTCAAGAACTCTGTGTGCCGTCATTCATTCATGAGGATAGCCCTGGCCCTGTCTGACATGTACGAGTTTCACATGAAGGAGAGACATGCTAGGATAGTAGCCAACATCCTCATCAAAAACTACTGCAGAGATGCCACACCCCGTTCGACGAAGGAACCTGCCCTCAAGAGACTGAAACTCTCCGAGACATCATAGTGATAATCATTCGAGTATACCAGGTTAGTGTTGACTGCTGTTTGTACCTGTCTGTATTTGAACTGTTCTTTTTGTTTCTGTGTTTGTTCCTTTGTCCTTTTATGAATGGATTAATTAATACTGTGACATTGCCGCATGAACTTAAAATGAGGGTCGGTTTGTATCGGTGGGGGGGGGGGGGGGGGGGGGGGGGGGTAGCACATTTACAGTTAATTTGGCCATAAATTATGGAAATCATGCATGGTTTGAACATGCCAATTGCCAAGATTACAAAAATATCAACCTGAACATGTAAGCAACTTGCTACACCTTACATTGGCAAACAGAATCCAATTCAAACGAAAACATAGAAATAAACTTTAAAAAAAAATATATATCAAAATGCATCAAACTACCCAAAAGATGCATTCTGCACGTGTATAAACCAAAACAATGAACTTTCTTTGGATATGGACATGAAAAACAGCTGCAATTGATGTTCAGTAGCTTGTACCCAGTCAGCCCCCAGTCCAAGCCCCCAGTCGCGCGTTGAGTAGGCCTGTAGTTAAGATCGCCATGCTTCGGATCCATTCTGTTTATGCATGCCCAGATTCAAACACTCGACTGTTGGCCGCTATTCTTTTTCTGTCTCTGGACCTTGCAATTGAAATGAACTTCCTCTTTCTCTTCGTCAGGTCTCCACACTCAGCTCTTTCAAGTCTGGTCTTAAAACCCACCTCTTCCAAAATAGCCTCCCTTCCCTGCCTCTTCCTTGTTTTCAGTTTTTCCAGTTTTAGAGTTAAGCGTGCGTGTGAATGACTGGTGCGAAAGGCCTTTGATTTGTCTCTGCACAAGATTCAGCGCTATATAAATATAATAATAATTATTATTATTAGTCTCTTCTGAGCATGTTAATACGTTTTGTTTGCTGTTGTTGTTTTCTTCTTTCAGACATTTTCTTTCTTTCAATTTTTGAGAAGGGGGTCAAATGTGGGAAAAAAAGCATACTGAACTTATTTCACAAAATTTTATCTCTGCTGCTTCCTCTCTCTCTCTCTCTCTCTCTCTCTCTCACACACACACACACACACACACACACACACACAACATTCAAATTTTCAAATCGTTCAATTCAGTTTTTCCTTTTAAGTGTCATTAAGGCTGTCCATGTAGTGATTGTTACGGACGGTTTCTATGATGCTGAAAGAAAGATAGACAGACACTGAAAGTCATGTGTGTGTAGTTCTGTGCGTGTTCTAAGTTATTCTCTCCCTTTATCACACACAATCTTACATCCAATCACCACAAACACTCAGTAAACAAAGCAATAGACCAGGACACTAGAAACTGAAGAGCAAAGACCAATGACACATATCATATATAAAAACCGTTTCACGAGTAACAATCACGAATCCTCAATAAGGTAAATCCAATATGTTTATTAAGTAATCTACATTAAGTTGATATTTTCATTCTCTTTCACGCGGTCCCACAGTCTCTCTTTTCACGTCCCTACACAGTCTTGAAGAAAGAAGAACTCAGTTCTTGAAAATATTCTGGATTCTCTTCAGTTAATCTTGGAGCTCATAGTTTCATTCTTGGCACAAAACGATGTGTCATCAACACCTGCTTCCAGCCGCAGAGTTTATTATAACTCCTGTTTATCATTCATAAATACCTTGTCGACGATTTGTATTTTAGTGGGGTGATGGTCTGGAGGTAACGCGTCCGCCTAGGAAGCGAGATAATCTGAACGAGCTGGTTCGAATCACGTCCGCCTAGGAAGCTAGAGAATCTGAGCGGGCTTGTTCGAATCACGGCTCAGCCGCTGATATTTTCTCCCCCTCTACTAGACCTTGAGTGGTGGTCTGGACGCTAGTCATTCGGATGAAACGATAAACCGAGGTCCCGTGAGCAGCATGCACTTAGCGCACGTAAAAGAACCCACGGCAAGAAAAGGATTGTTCCTGGCAAAATTCTGTAAAAAAATCCACTTCGACAGGAAAAACAAATAAAACCGCACGCAAGAAAAACAACAACAACAAAAAAACATGGATGGCACTGTAGTGTAGCGACGTGCTCTCCCTAGGGAGAACAGCCCGAATTTCACACAGAGAAAATTAATCTGTTGAGATAAAAAGAAATACAAATATAAATACAAATTTTTGTTCCAAGATTCATCAGTTTCAGTTTCAGTAGCTCAAGGAGGCGTCACTGCGTTCTGACAAATCCATATACGCTACACCACATCTGCCAAGCAGATGCCTGACCAGCAGCGTAACTCAACGCGCTTAGTCAGACCTTGAAAAAAAAGTGAATAAATAATCGATAAATACATATAAAAAAAAAAAGAACTACTACTACTAATAATAATATGGATAAGGCGCAAAAACTTGATGAAGTCAACTATAAGCGTAAATAAATAAGTAAATAAATGATAATTTTACTATAAAAAAAAAAAAGAAAAGAAAAAAAAAAAAAGAATTTCCAAGATTCATCACACTTCGGCAGGCTCTTCTCCGACAGTCTCTGATTCATCATAATTCACAACATGTCGATTTACTCATTCAACTTCTTCTTAGTTAATCATTTCAATTCGCATTTGCCTATCGTACGGCGTCATCTCTCATATACATGACGGACCACCCGTCTCCACACCGGACTGCCTTCATCAGCAACAAAGAGGGCAACACCAGACGTTCCCTCAGATCACAGATTGTAAACTGTACATATAGTTTATAATTATTGATTAAACAGTGAAAATATAAGATTTGGAACACACACACACACACACACACACACACACACACACACACACACACACACACACACACTAATCTATTAATCTATTAATCTACTAGTAATCACACACTAGTCTATTTAAAAAATGGAGAAAGTTTACAAAAACTGTGGTTTGTAAAATAAGACTTCAATCTTCAATTTGGATGGTCAGCCGTCATCATTGACTATTGTTGACTCACCTTTGATAAAAGGTGCTCAACGTTTCAGACCAAAGGTCTGTCTTCAGGGACTGTGATAGCTGGAAATGAGACATATATGGACATTATATGGACAGGCGCTCTATACATTGGAATACTAACATTATCATTATCATCATCATCATCATCATTACTATTGTTATCATCATTATTATGATCATTATTATCATTAGCCAAGCTGCCACAGGGCACCACTAGGGGCACACAAGGACATCATATCACAGGATACCACTAGGGGCACACAAGGACATCATATCACAGGATACCACTAGGGGCACACAAGGACATCATATCATAGGGCACCACTAGGGGCACACATGGACATCATATCACAGGGCATCACTAGGGGGACACAAGGACATCATATCACAGGGCACCACTAGGGGCACACAAAGGACATCATATCACAGGATACCAATAGGGGCACACAAGGACATCATATCACAGGGCACCACTAGGGGCACACAAGGACATCATATCACAGGGCATCACTAGGGGGACACAAGGACATCATATCACAGGGCACCACTAGGGGCACACAAAGGACATCATATCACAGGATACCACTAGGGGCACACAAGGACATCATATCACAGGGCACCACCAGGGGCACACAAGGACATCATATCACAACTACCCTGCCACTGTCACTTACACCCAGGTCACTTCGTCAAGTCCATAAAATGGAAAAAGCGCACGTGCACAAACAGGTCGTCGAGGTTTTCTCTCGGGAGCCGAGAATGACGATGTGTGGTGTCACCATCACAGACATATCAGTGCGCAGATCACTCCATTGCATACACATACACGTACATGCATGTGCAGGAATGTTGTTTGCATTCACGTGCACATACTCATGCGCGAATGCGTGTGCATGAAGACGTGCACACAAACCAACACACTTTTGAGCGTACACATGCATGACAAAAACACTTTGATTGACTGCACGCGAATAAGAATAAATGTAAACATAGCTACCTAACTATCTTCCTGAATACATACATTCGTATATTCAAACCTTACTCCCTATCTACATACCTACCTGCTTACCTACCTACCTACCTACCTACATACATACCTACTTACATACATACCTTCTAACATAAATAAAAGGACACCCACTTTCGTTGTCTTAAACAGATTAGTCAGATGCATGGACACACAAATTCTGTATCATTCACTATACCGATAAGTTGTAGACAGACATCAAAATAATTACGGAACGAAGCAAGGCTCAGATTGAAAAATATGAAACTAATTCGATGCGCTCACAAAAGGCATACATTTTTTTAAGGGAGGAATTTTCTAAAAGGACTAGATGAGATAA
>NC_134908.1:17115366-17117866 GCF_041734735.1 Babylonia areolata
TGTGTTCTGTTTCCAGACTCTGCCAACTCCTACATTGGACAGGTATCTATAGATATTTATATACGGCATCCGCCTTTCCCCTTTCTCACACAAATCTCAGCAAACAAAATTCCATACTTTTTTTTTTTTTTTTTTTTTTTTTACAGGCTATGCTTTTTTTTTCCCTCCCAAATCATGCGTTTATCTTTCCAAGAACCAAAAAGGAATAGAAATAAACAAAAGTACCGAGAATTGAGAAATATATATTAAAATGATAATAATATATGATATTATCAATAATAATAATAATGATGATGATGATGATCATCATCATCATCATAACAACACTAATAATAATAATGATAACACTAATAATAATAACACTAACAACACTAATAACAGTAATAATAATAATGATGATGATGATGATAATGATGATGATGATAATAATATTAAAGTAACATACGAACATACAAGTATTGCACAATACACATACACTCAGCAGTTTTACATCTAAACTGAGTTTTTCCCAATCCCTGCCGTTACTTTTTTTTTTTTTAAGTAACATACTAACATATAAGCCGGAATGCAAAGAACAACAACAAAAGCAGAAAATAGCAACAACAAAACAACAACTTGTACTGCAGAATTTTTCACACATGTAAAATACCGCTTTACCCCCCGCCCACCCCCCCACCCCCCAAACCCTGTATTTCATTCCCCCCCCCCCTCCTCCCCCCTTTCCCCCCTCCCCCACCCCAGGCAAACACAAACATTAAGTATTCCACAAACACGAACAATGCGCAATTACCAAACAGCCATGAAAACGTGCAGTGATCAATTTTTAGCACTGACTGCGAAGTAATTCAGCTCGGTTCGACATCCACTATTGAATGTATTTTACCGGAAAGATGACAACATAATTTTAAAAGTTAAACAGGTCATGTTTTGTTGAAACATTGTTGCGTGTGTGTTAATGAGTGTGTGTGTGTGTGTGTGTGTGTGTGTGTGTGTGTGTGTGTGTGTGTGTGTGTGTGTGTACGGTGTGTGTGGGGGTTAGGGAGTGCGCGGGAGGGGGTAGTTCCTCTAGAGGGGGGGCTTGTCACGCTCTTCCGGGAGTGGTTCGTACTCTACTGGTCCCCACCGGCACCCAGCTTTCACCTATGGGTCCTAGAAGCTGCTAGCATGCGGCAGCGCCCAACCCCCGGGCAACGGCTTTGACAGGCTGGCTAAACTAGGTGAGGGTAGCCGATGGGTCTCAAACCCTCGGTGAGTTAGGGCTTGTCTACCCAAGCATGTGAAGACTGGATCCGGCGGACTCCGCGGAAGAAACCTTCATGGTTCAACGGAGAGGAAGGCGGTTGCAGCAGAGCACTGTGGAGTGCTGAGGGCAGGATGAGGCACATAGGACATCCTGGTCATCCACTGCATCCGTTTCCATCTCCAGTCGTCTTGACCTCGTCTTGCCACTGGATACAGACGGTCTCGGACAAGACAGTGAGGTCGACGGTGCGCAACTCCTCCTCACTGTAAACAAAGTCATCGCGCAAGTCATCAGTCATCCTTCATCCCATACCACCATTTTCCCCAAGCCCTGTGGCGACAGGCGAGCGACGAAGCGACAGGTGTGGGTACACTGGCAGTCGTAGCCGCGGACCTGCACACAGGCGGCTCAGGCCATAGGGTCGTTTTTCACCGACTGGAGCAGCGGTGGAGATCGGCAGCTCCCTGAGCGACTGAGCAGCCCTCTTCAGGACAGCACTGCTCACCTCCATGGCATAAGGAAGGGGCTAGAAAAGGTGCCCTAAACATTGCCTGCTCCACACCACCCTAGTCAGCATATCGCGGCTGACGGGGACCCTACTCAAGCGGTCGACACACAAAGGAAAGAAAGAAGAAAACAAGGAGCACCTTACTGACCATTGCCACATGGAACGTGCGTACGCTTCTGGACAGAGGCGACTCAGACAGACGACAGAGACGCACAGCACTCACTGCAAGTGAACTAGCCAGGTACAACATCGACATCGCTGCCTTAAGTGAGACCAGACTGGCAGAAGAAGGCGAATTCTGTGAGCGAGGCGCAGGCTGCACCTTCTTTTGGAGTGGTCGCGGACCTGAGGAGAGACGTGAGGCTGGAGTTGGCTTTGCAGTGAAGACAACCCTCGTTGGCAAGCTGGCTAGCCCCCCGAAAGGAGTGAACGATCGCCTGATGGCGATGAAACTCCCGTTATGCAACGGGAAGAAGTTTGCCACCATTGTCAGCGCCTACGCGCCCACCATGACCAACCCGGATGAGATCAAGGACAAGTTCTACGAGGACCTGAACGCTGTCATCACCACTGTTCCCAACGCAGACAAGCTCATCATTCTTGGTGACTTTAACGCGAGAGTTGGCTGTGAGAGCACCTCCTGGGAAGGCGTGATTGGGAAGCATGGGGTTGGTAACTGTAACAGCAATGGTCAACTACTTCTCCAGACAGGCAGGACGTACGAGTCACGAGGGCCATGTGCGGTGCCG
>NC_134908.1:17122866-17151528 GCF_041734735.1 Babylonia areolata
TTTCTAGTGTCCTGGTCTATTGTTTTGTTTACTGAGTGTTTGTGGTGATTGGATGTAAGATTGTGTGTGATAAAGGGAGAGAATAACCTAGAACACGCACAGAACTACACACACATGACTTTCAGTGTCTGTCTATCTTTCTAACAGCATCATAGAAACCGTCCGTAACAATCACTACATGGACAGCCTTAATGACACTTAAAAGGAAAAACTGAATTGCACGATTTGAAATTTTGAATGTCGTGTGTGTGTGTGTGTGTGTGTGTGTGTGTGTGTGTGATGAAAGAGCAGAAATAAAATTTTGTGAAATAAGTTCAGTATGCTTCTTTTTTTTTCTTTTTTTTCCACATTTGACCCCTTCCGCAAAAATTGAAAGAAAGAAAATGTCTGAAAGCAGAATACAACAACAACAGCAACAACAAACAAACAAAAACACATTAACATGCTCAGAAGTGACTAATAATAATAATAATTATTATATTTATATAGCGCTGAATCTTGTGCAGAGACAAATCAAAGCGTTTTCGCACCAATCATTCATACGCATGCATAACTCTAAAACCGGAAAAACTGAAAACAAGGAAGAGGCAGGGAAGGGAGGCTCTTTTGGGAAGAGATGGGTTTTAAGACCAGACTTGAAAGAGCTGAGTGTGGAGACCTGACGAAGAGAAAGAGGAAGTTCATTCCAGTTGCAAGGTCCAGAGACCGAGAAAGAATAGCAGCCAACAGTATGCGAAAACAGAGTGGATCCGAAGCCGATCGCAGAGAGCGAGATGGAGTGTAGAGGTGAAGGCAGCCACAGAGATAGGAAGTGGCAGATTTGTGAATACATTTGTAACATAGAGACTACATGGGTCTATGGTCGAACTTTACAGTTTGTATCTATATTTTCTGACACACTATGACAAAGACTTTTAAATTCATTATACCTTAGTAGTAGTAGTAGTAGTAGTAGTAGTAGTAGTAGTAGTAGTATAGGCACTGGCAAGTCATCTGCCTAGACCTCTCGGCCATTTTCACGTCCCCATCGAATCTTCATCTTCACTTCTTTTAATTTATTTTATTTATTTTCTTCTTTTGTTTGTTGATGTTGGGCGGGGTACGCAAGTGGTGGTGTGTCCATCGAGATCGATGATGACCATCGTTGTCATCCAGACGGGGGATGGGGGGAGGGTGGTGGTGGGGTGGGGGGAAGGATGCTCATGAGTCTATCTGTGAGTGCGCAGATGGCTGAATAGTCCAATCTGCGCACGAAATGTTCGCTGACAGTTGGGGCAGACAAAGACAGGCATATCATTGTCAGGGAGCTTGTTTGCCCGTGACTTTCTGGCCTGCCTCTTCTGAACAGCTGCAGCAGTCCTGTTGGCCTCGCACAACTTGGCGCCTTTGTGCACAGCAGCGCGCCATTTGTTACGGTCCACTGCAGATTCCTCCCAGGAGTCAGGGTTGATATCAAACGCTTTCAGAGAGACTTTCAGAGTATCTCTGAAGCGCTTCTTCTGACCTCCGTGTGATCTCTTCCCTTGTTGCAGCTCGCCATAGAAGAGCCTTTTGGGCAGCCGATGGTCTGGCATGCGTGCCACGTGTCCAGCCCAGCGAAGCTGGGACTGCATCAGGATGGTGAAGATGCTGGGAAGGGTGGCTTTTGCGAGCACCTCTGTGTCTGGGGTCCTGTCTTGCCACTTGATGTTCAGTAGCTTCCTGAGGCATGTTGTGTGGAAGTGGTTCAGCTTCTTGGCATGTCGTTGGTACACTGTCCAAGTTTCGCAGCTGTACAGTAGTGTGGGGAGAACTACTGCTCTGTAGACCTTTAGCTTGGTCTCAAGACTAATGCCTCTTCTGTTCCAGACATTTGCACTGAGTCTACCAAAAGTTGCACTTGCTCTTGCAATCCTGACATTCACTTCATCGTCGATGGTCGCATTTCGTGACAGTGTGCTGCCAAGGTATGTGAACCGCTCCACCGCACTGAGTCTCTGACCGTTGACTGTGATGTTGGGCTCAACGTAGGGTTTCCCTGGGGCTGGCTGATGGAGAACTTCAGTTTTCCTCGTGCTGATGGTAAGGCCGAAGTTCCTGCTGGCAGTGGCAAACTTGTCGACGCTGAGTTGCATGTCAGCTTCAGATCCAGCGTTGAGGGCACAGTCATCAGCAAACAAAAAGTCTCTGATGATGTCTGTCATGACCTTCGTTTTTGCTTGAAGCCTTCTGAGGTTAAATAGCTTGCCATCTGTTCGGTACTTTAGGCCGATTCCAACATCGCCATCTCTGAAGGCATCAGTAAGCATTGCAGAGAACATGAGGCTGAACAGCGTTGGAGCCAGGACGCAGCCTTGCTTGACACCATTTGTGACAGCAAAAGGAGCAGATGTTTCGCCATTGTCCTGGACTCGAGCCTGCATGCCTTCATGGAATTGGCTGACCAAGGAAATAAATTTCCGAGGGCATCCGTACTTGGCCATGATCTTCCACAGTCCCTCTCTACTCACGGTGTCAAAGGCCTTAGTGAGGTCGACATAGGTGGAGAACAGATCAGCATTTTGCTCCTGACATTTCTCTTGCAGCTGCCTTGCAGCAAACACCATGTCCGTGGTTCCGCGCTCTTTCCGGAATCCACATTGGCTCTCAGGCAAATGACCTTGGTCAACGTGTGCTGTGAGGCGGTTTAGTAGGATCCTGGCAAGTATCTTGCCTGCGATGGAGAGCAAGGAAATGCCCCGATGGTTATCACAGGCTTGCCGGTTCCCCTTTCGCTTGTACAAGTGAATGATAGATGCATCTTTGAAATCCTGGGGGATCGTCTCTTCTTTCCACATGAGTGAGTACAGCTGATGAAGCTTCCCAGTCAGCACAGTGCCTCCATCCTTGTAGACCTCTGCTGGTATGGAGTCTGAGCCAGGTGCTTTGCCACTGGATAGCAGACGGATTGCTTTCTGGGTCTCAAGAAGTGTTGGCGGATCGTCCAGTGCTTCGTTGGTGGGGACTTGTGGGAGACGGTCTATGGCTTCATCATTTATGGAGGAAGGGCGATTTAAGACACTGTTGAAGTGCTCAGCCCATCGTTCGAGAATGTTCTCCTTCTCGGTGATCAAGGTATTCCCATCTGCACTGAGGAGGGGGGATGATCCTGAGGATGTGGGGCCGTAGACTTCTTTTAAGGCATCATAGAACCTCTTCATATCGTGCCTGTCAGCATATCCCTGGATCTCATCAGCTTTGTCACTCAGCCACTTATCCTGCATCTGGCGTAACTTTTGCTGAACAGTCCTGCGGATGGCATTGTACGCATCCTTTTTTGATGTGGATTTTGGGTTGCTCAGGTGGGCTTGATGCAGACGGCGTTTCTCATCCAGAAGCTGCTTGATTTCATCACAGTTTTCATCAAACCAGTCTTTGTGCTTTCTGATCATGGGTCCCAGGGTCTCTGAAGCTGTACTATAGATCAGCTCACGCAGGGTCCTCCAGTCAGACTCCACATTCTGGTTGTTCAGAGAGGCGGATTCCAGACGATCTTCCAGCAGCTCCACAAAGGACTGTTTGATGGTGATGTTTTTCAGCTTAGCGATGTTGAGCCGTTTTGGAGCCTTCTGGCCTTGGGGGCGTCTCTTGGGCTGGATTCGAATATTCAGCTTCGAGACTACAAGGCGATGGTCTGTCCAACACTCGGCGCCGCACATGGTCTTTGTTACACGTACATCTTGCCTATCCCTTTTCCTGACGATGACATAATCGATGAGATGCCAATGCTTTGAGCGAGGGTGCATCCATGACGTCCTGTTACGGGTAGGGAGGCAGAAAACTGTGTTGGTTATCAGCAGTTCGTGCTCTGCACATGTCTGAAGCAAAAGCAATCCATTTGGGTTGCAGTGGCCCACACCGTGCTTTCCAATCACTCCATCCCAGGAGATGTAGTCAGAGCCAACTCTAGCATTGAAGTCCCCAAGAATGATGAGCTTGTCTGCTTTAGGGATGGCAGCAATGACAGAGTGAAGGTCCTCGTAGAACTTCGCCTTCACTTCATCCGGGTTGGTCATGGTTGGGGCGTAGGCACTGACAATGGTGAGGTGCTTCTGGCCAGATGCCAGTGGGAGTTTCATGGTCATAAGCCTATCGTTGACTCCCTTTGGGATTCCAGCTAGCTTGCTGACAAGTGCTGTTTTTACTGCAAAACCAACACCAGCCTCACGTCGCTCTTCGCTTCCTCGTCCACTCCAGAAGAAGGTGTAACCAGATCCCCGTTCAAAGAGCTCGCCTTCACCTGCAAGCCGAGTCTCACTCAAGGCTGCGATGTCGATATTGTATCTGGCGAGTTCGGATGCAACTAGTGCTGTTCTCCTTTGGGGTCTGTCCGCGTTATCTCTGTCCAGGAGAGTCCTTATGTTCCAAGCACCAATGGTGAGAGGAACGATCCTTGCTTTTTTCTTTTCTTTCTCTTTGTTTCGACCGCTGATGTAGGGTCCCCGCCAGCCGCGGTATGCTGGCCAGGGTGATATGGAGCAGGCAATTTTTAGGGCACCTTTTCTAGCCCCTTCCTCATGCCAGGGAGGTGAGCAGTGCATTCCTAAAGAGGGCTGCTCAGACGCTCAGACGGCTGCCGAGCTCCATCGCTGCTCCTGTCGACGAAGAACGACCCTATGGCCTGAGCCGCCTGCGTGCAGGTCTGCGGCTGCGACTGCCAGTGTACCCACACCTGTCGTTTCGTCGCTCGCCTGTCGCCACAGGACTTGGGGGTGATGAAATGATGAAGGATGAAAGGTCATTTTGGATGACTGATGACTTGCGCGATGAGTTTGTTTAAAGTGAAGAGGAGTTGCGCAACGTCGACCTCACTCTCTCGTCCGGGTCCACCAATTTCCAGTGGCAAGACTAAGTCGAGACGACTGGAGGATGAGCACGGATGCAGTGGATGACCAAGATATCCTTTCGGTGTCTCATCTTGCTCTCTGCACTCCACAGTGCGTTGCTGTAACCGCCTTCCTCTCCGTTGAACCGATAGGTTTCTTCCGCAGATTCTGCCGGATCCAGACTTCGCATGCATGGGTAGACACACCCCGGGGGCCAACTGCGTGTGGCATGCACACAGCACGGTGGAGCTAGATGGCCGTCGGTGGCTCTCCTGAGCCGACGCCCTTTTATGGATCTCCATAAGGGTGTCTAGCCACCCGCCTCACCAGTCCCAGAAGGGAGTGGTGGGAGTGCCGGTTTAGTCGTCGGCAACCCGACCCTGAACAGGTTGTACTGGATTACAGGTTACCAGTAGCAGATCTAATGACCTGACCTGACCCTAGTACGCAAGTACACTTCTGCAAGAAACTTTTTTTTCATTCTTCATAATAAAAAAAATCTTTTGAGATGGTGTTGGTGTCA
This sequence comes from Babylonia areolata, assembly GCF_041734735.1. Lineage (NCBI taxonomy): Eukaryota > Metazoa > Mollusca > Gastropoda > Neogastropoda > Buccinidae > Babylonia > Babylonia areolata. Next base: position 17,128,234 of record NC_134908.1, read on the forward strand.
AGGAGATTTTTGAACGTGTTAGTATTTTGTGCAAGTTTAACTTCGGTTGGTGGTACATTCCGTATTTGTGCAATTCGGTTAGCTAGTTAATTTTTTTTCTAAGGTTAGTGTTGCAGTGATCTAAGCAAATTTTCTTTACTGAGTTCCTTGTACAATCATAATCCGACATTCTGAAGATATGTCTTGCATTTACATCATTTATTTTATTTAATCAGTATCAGTATCAGTAGCTGAAGGAGGCGTCACTGCGTTCGGACAAATCCATATACGCTACACCACATCTGCCAAGCAGATGCCTGACCACCAGCGTAACCCAACGCGCTTAGTCAGGCCTTGAGAAAAAAATAAAATAAAATAAAATAAATAAATATGTTATTTAAATATCTTAAAAGTTTCGATCAAATCTCCTCTTAATCTTCTACCTTGTCACTTGAAGTGTGACCGCTGTGTTGATGTTACTATTTCTGGTCCTCCTACCCCAGCCTCTGCGCCACCAACTCTCTTCCTCCCCCCCCTACCCCCCCCCCCCCCCTCTCTCTCTCTGTTCCTCAAAACGTGGTTGGACAGACATAAAGTCACTGAAATCTGTGGCTAAAGGGAAGCAATTACTGCAGTTTATATAATCTGTGTGTCAGGTCAAGACAAGTTAAAATTTTATTTCATGATGGTAAATTGATTAAACAACAATTGCTTTTTATTTATTTATTTATTTATTTTTTTACATCAAGCCATCAATGAAAAAAAATAAGAGAGAGAGAGAGAGAGAGAGAGAGAGAGAGAGAGAGAGAGAGAGAGCAGATGAATACCAACAATGACAACAAAATGCATGTATATAAACAAGGATATTGTGATAAACAAATACACAATTGCATTTCTATTTCACACACACACACACACACACACACACACACACTACTGAACACAAATTTTCGGACACAATTACACCACGCCCATCCCACTCACATATAGATCAAAATCCTTGGCAACACAAGCATATACAAAACATTTCACAATTAATAATAGGTGTATTAAACTACAGATCAAAATTTGTATTACTGTTAATTATTTTCAATGAGGTGATTCTTCAGATTTTTCTTAAACGCGTTTTTATTCACAATACTTTTCAGAGTGAGCGGGAGACTATTCCATAAATTTCCACCAGAACACAGAAAGCTGGATTTGTAAAGGTTGTTTCTTGGTCCGGGTATGCAGAGTATGTGGTTGTGTCTGTGTTCATTAGTTTTTAAAACGTCTGCAGTCTTCCTTGAAGCATTTCCATACATAACATTATGCACGCAAACAGCTTAGTTGAAGTACAGTCTGTTGTGAAAAGATAATAATGATATTAAGTTGTTGGGGTCAGGAAGTTCTTCTCCTTCTTCTTCTTGGTGGTGGTGTTGTAGTTTGTTTATCTCAACAAGTTTGTCTTCACGATTCAAGCTGCTGATAAAAAGAATGTCTTTTGTGAACTATACTTCAAGATCACGAAAAATAACTGGGTTTCAGGATTCTAGGGGTGGGTGGGCAGTTGGTGGGTGGGGGACCTGGTTGTGGGTGTGAATAGGGACATGGGTGTGCGTGAAGGTAATGCCACTGAACTAGCATGGATAATGGGGCATCACAAAAAAAGGTGGGGTTGGGGGGGGGGGGGGGGGGGGGGGGGATAAACTATATCATATCCTGTGATATCATTAAGTTACTCAGTAACATCATCGATTGTTTGATTTATGGCGAAATGATTTCGGCCACATTAACAATGTCGGAATATGTTTAAAAGGGTAGAAAAAGAAAATTCTATATCATATCCTTATGGCGAAATGAATTCGGCCACATTAATCCATGTTGTAATATGTTCACCCAATCTTGAACTCCACCTTCAACTAGAATCTTAAAATCATTAATTGTTAGAGTGGCTGGCTTCCACAGCACTATGATTATACATATGTAGCTGTGTACCAAGTGGTTATTCAAGGGTACGGCACAAAAGACTTAACTAAATATTGATTGATTGAAAGGATAGATGAGAATTCCCGTGCACAGGCCAGGAACATATAGAGGCCAGTCACAAATGGGTTTTTCTATTGTTTTATTTACAATAGTTGTGTAGAGGAAACTAAGAAGACATAAAGGAGAAGAAGATGAGAAGATAAAAAGAGAAGACTAAGAAGAAGACAGTGCAGCGATACGTAGCAAGGTGTCAGCCGTTGTGGGGACACACACGACACAACACACTGCTCGTGACACAGCAAGAGAGAGAGAGAGACAGCAGGCTCTGGTCAGATGACTGACCAGGTATGAAATGACCACTCATTACTCACTGTGCCAATTTATGCAAGTTAAGCGGACCGCAAAGGCCGTCACGTGTGCTGCGAACAGATCGTCACTAATCATCCCAAATCCGATGAGAACTGTGCTTGTTAAAAGGTGTTCAGTGACAGATTTCTAAATGATTCCTGAACCAATTTACGTCGGATCAGTTGCAAAAGAAAGAGCTCAACACCTACTTTATAATGATTATAAAATGAAGTGTTGATTATTTAAGATGAATTTATAATCTTAATTTAAGTCACGTGAACAGGGTCAGTTTTAACGAGCTCATCGCTGAAAATTACAAACTGCGTTAAATCAGTTTAACGTAGGCAAACATAAATGGAATAGACTTAAAGATGGAATTGCGATGATTCTTCCAGTATATAATACTTGTAGTTTACTGATCTGACAAAAGAGCTATCAATTAAATACTTTGGAGCAGAAACACAGGTTTTCGCTCAGCCAATGACATACCGCGATGCGAGCCTTGAGTAGGCTGTCTGGCCGGAACAAAATGATGTCAACGGAATGACGTCACACAATTCTGGGCGCTGGTAAGGAGGGAAAACATCGTCTGCTGTAGCTTGTGTGTGAGCAGTTTTGGACCAAGCATAGCGCGCTTGGTCACACACACACACACACACACACACACACACACACACACACACACATATATATATATATATATATATATATATATATATATATATATATATATATATATATATATGACAGTCAGTCATGTCGGTCTATGACCATCAGAACAGCAGTGGAGGCAACTGCTGTTCCGACTATTTGGGCTAGAATTTGATTATAGTGGAGAGTATCTTGCCCAAGTTACATCCCCACTCTCTCGGCCATGAGGGTTTTAGGATAGTCTGTGTTGGGATGGTTCCCAAAGGCCAACTAGCCCACAAGGCTGCAGCACTAAGAGTCAGTGCAATTTTGCCTCCTAGTTTGAGAGTCATAGTCCTTCGCAAAAGACAAAGCTGTAAATGATTTCCCATTGACTGGAGAAACCATTGATAATACAGCTCTCACTTTGCTGTTGACCCAAATGTAAACTTATGTCTATGCTGTGATTATCATTGCCATTATCATTTACTTTTTATTTCCAGGCGGAGCAAGCCGTGCTTTCAACACTTGTATTAATTTTTCTTCTTGTTGCTGACGACGCCATTGCATGCTCATGGTCCACATGTAGAGAAGAGGGTTGAGAGCAGAGCTGAAAGGCAACACGAACGCAACCATGGTGTCATGGATCTGATCGAAACCAGCAACACCATGTGAATTCATAACCACAACAGGACCGAATGTTAACCAGCTAACAACACCTGTCATGGTCACTTTTCTCATCAGATGCACTGAAGAATACACTGGTCTCTGAGAGGGACTGAGGGTTACTCTGTACTGTGGAGTTCGCTTGTAGATACCAGCTTGGCCAACTGCAGTCATCACACATAAAACAAAGTTGACTGCCACAATAACTGTGAACCATTTGAAGTTATGTCCAGAGTAATGGCGATCAAATAAAGCCAGACGACAGAGACCTGACTGACCTTGGAGACCCCAGTGGGATAGTCCAGGAAGAAATGGAACTGTTGCCAACAGAATCCCAACAATCCACACACAGCCTGCAGCTGATAAACATTTACTAAATCTCCTCCCACCTTCGGGAAAATAAAGCGCAGTAATGTGATACAAAGTGATAAACCAGACAATCAATGACGACACAGTATTAGACAGGAGCCAAAAAAACCCAGAAAGTTTACAGATTACATCATTTGTCCATGCTTTTTCAGTCTGGAGATATTTCCCGTGAAATATATTGTCAGCTATTACGACAATGCTGACGTGACTTCCCATACATATGTCAGCAAACTGCATATGGGCAACAGTCCTGTTGTAACTGCTTTCAACCATTTTTTTCACAGCGAGTGAAGTCACTAGACACAACAGATTGCCTATCATGGCAGAAACGCCAATTAGCCAAAAGAAAACCCTGTAAAGTTCAGTTGGCAGCAGTGTTGTACACGAAGGGAGTACAGAGTGTGGTGCTAAACAGTTAATTTCATCAGACTTCTTGGGATATAAATCAGTACAGCAAAATCTGTAGTTTGAAGAAAAGATTTGATCCAAGTGATCACAGTTTGAAAACATATCCAAGGGGAAGTTGGAAACTCTATTTCTCCTCATGTCCAGCTCTCTGAGGTGTGGCATATTCTTTAAACCTACCAGTCCAATGGTTTCAATAGCACAGGATGATATATTCAACAACTGAACATTAGGCAAATATATGGATATATTACTGTACAAGATATTGAGATGTGTTTTCGATACATCCACTCGTGTCAGGGCATGATGAACGTGCCTCGTTGCTTCAGTATTCATCGTGCTAAGAGGATTGCTTTGTAAGTGCAGAATTCTTAAATTTGGAAGCCCAAATAAAACTGTCATATTTAGAGTTCTTAAATGGTTATTAGAAAGACCAAAATACTTCAGATTTGCAAGTTTGATATGGGAAATGTTGTAAAGGGAACACTGGGATAGTGTCAAATGAACAAGATACGCTTTTTTGTTGAAATAATCCGGTGACATGTTTGAACCTGTTGCGTCCACGTATCGTAACTGAAGATCTTGGTCTGGAGGAAATGGTTTGTTACAAAAGAAAACATAACCTTGACACAGACAACCTTCAGGACAGGTCCTGTCACACAGCAGTTCATCATCCCGCTGTGGACACTGACCCCAGCCATCACACAGATGATCTCCATGCACACAAAGTCTGGAACCTCGACACTGGTAGAAACCAGGACACGTTACTGTCTCACAGTCTCGTTCGTCTTCTCCATACACACAGTCAGAAAATCCGTTACACCGGGTGTAGACAGGTAGACAGTACAGCCACTCAGCTGTGCAGCGATAATGACTGTGAGGACAAGAGTCGTCAGCTGTCATCACCTGATGTGTGAAGTAACCTGTCCCGTCCAGACTCACATAAAACTGTTGCTTCAGGTCTGTCTGTTTGAAATATTGCCAATCGAAGTCATCAACACACATAACCTCATCAGAATCGTCCACACAGTCTGAATATCCGTTACAACGTTGACTGAGTGATACACACTGACTGTTAGAACACAGAAAACCAGTGCATGAAGGGACGTCACAGAATGACTCATCGGAACTATCTGGACAGTCCTGTCGGAAGTCACACACAAGACTGTGGTGTATCGTTGTGGTTTGATCATCACATATATACATGACGTAAACAGGTATTGATCCTTTCTGATGAAGAAATATTCCTGGCAGTTTTGCACTGCTCATGTTTGTGAATGAGCATGACATGAAATGTGCTGTATTAATGCGATCAGAGTCACGGGACAAAAATAGGTGTGTAACATGACGGTCTCGGCAGACACATAACGCCTGTTGCGTATACAGAAACACAGATCCAGAAGAGTGTAAATGAGAGATTGGAATGTATGTGTTAAAGGCTCCATTTGTATGTGATTCTAGTTCACATGCTATTGAACTGGTATCAAAATTTTTTAATATTTTCTTTGATTTCATGATCGTAATCTGAAACTTCCGTGAATATTTTTTTATTTCTTTGCGGTTGGGATTTGGAAATAAATGATTACTGTTATAGATGATGGTTTTATCAGACCACATCAAGAAAATGCTGTATATAAATGGTACATCTTGCCGACCACTGTTTAAACCTAGAGTCACCTCAAATTTGCCATAACTTTTAAAAAGATTCAGAAAATCGTTCTGTTCCATTCTTGTTTTCAGTGACGCTAACCGTGCACCTATCCTTCCACATTCATAAGAGTGAAAGTATGTTGATCCAGCCTTGTCAAGTAAGATTAATTGCAGACACTTGTTTCGTGAAGCCACCAATCCCCGACAGTCAGGACTGCTGAAGGAACAGTGTTCTGTTTCATCCCGTCCATCTTCACACTCTGTCTTCAGATTACAGTCTAGATGACGTTGAAATTCAGAATACTGATGCACAGAGCAGTTGAATAAACTGCTGGGCAACTTGACATGCTGATTACTCGCAGAAAGTGCAGATACATATAGTTTCAAATCACCGAAGCAATCTAGCAATGTGGTAATCATAAACTTGATCAGAACATGTGGAGCGTTAATGACTACAGCTGTTGAAGGACGAGTAATGCAGACACGTTCAACACGTTGGTTTGATGCATTTGTATTCACGGGTATCAACTCTATCCTCTCACATTCATCACATGTTTGGAGTTCGTGAAACTCTTGAATACTGACCATTATCTGATATCCAGATGGTACTCTCCACTCTTTGTCAACCCAACGTTTTCCAGAAATCATAAAGAGTAGTGGTATTATATAGCCGGAATACCCTGGCATCTGTCTTATGACAAAGTTGTCGCACGCAACTGTTTCGATATGAACTTTCAATTCAGGACTGTTGATGTGTACAATATGAAAATACCGACGTTGAGATCCTGTGTACATTTCTTTAAGGCTATGATACATGCAGTCTAAAGTATATGGAGATCTACTAAAGCTAATTTCCATTGTCCAGTGCCTGTCATCACACCAGTACGCCAGTCGCTGAACCAAAACACGTGTGCACTTAGGGTATGGCCTGTTCATCCTCAGTGCACAGAAATAAGTGATACCCTGGCATACTCCGTACATCACGTGCACACGGAGGAGTTTTCTAACCAAATCGTGCTTGCAGTGTGATATATCTGATAGATTCTCTTGCACCACTGTGATCTGTGTCGTGTTGAGGGTCCAGAAGTATTCCACTCCTGGACACAACCTGTGCATTGACAGTGGACTGGCAGTGAGGTTGTTGGGTGTGCCAGTCCTGTTCCAGAGACCTGTGGCAATGCCAGGTGAGACAAAAAAACAGGGTACAGCGTCAATGATTATAGTGATCCTGTGAAGGGACACACGAGATATTGTCCTGTTTAATCAGGATGTATTTCATGTACACCCATTATATATTTTGATTTTTTTCCATATTAATTCTGTTTTTGATGTATATCAATTTATTAATTGAGTTTAGTTCCGTTCTCAATTTTTTTAGACCTCGGTCTAAGGTGGCAAATGAATGACCACAATAAAGGAAGGAAAAGCTTAATGTTACCCAAACATTTGTCATCCACATTTGATGGAGAACAATGTGTACACTCCCCCATATGTTGCGCGTACAGTGTTCTTTCCCATGTGCCATGTGTATGATGTTACATTTCATATGCCCTGTATATGAGGTTAATGATCCACATGCCCTGTGTATGATGTTAATCTCCCACATGCCCTGTATATGATGTAAATGTTCCACATGCCCTGTGTATGATGTTAATCTCCCACATGCCCTGTGTATGATGTTACATTCTCACATGCCCTGTGTATGATGTTAATCTACCACAATTCCTGTGTTCATTATGATGTTAATTTCAGGTGCGAATTCACTGGAAGCTATCGTCATAAACATGCACACATGCGGCCCAGGGCAAAGGGTCGCTCTCTAACGGACTGAAGCAGCAGTGGAGTTGGGCAGCCCCATGGGTGTCTGAGCAGCCCTCTTTAGGATCACTCTTCTCACCTCCATGGAGGAAGGGGCTAGAAAAGGTGCCTCAAACATTGCCTGCTTCACTTCTCCCTGGCCAGCTTACAGCGGCTGGTGGGGATCCCTCATAGCGGTCGACAAACAAAAACGAAGAAGAAAGTGATGGTGTTCATCCTCGGCACATGGAACGTGAGAACTCTGCTGGATAACACCAGGGCAGACAGACCAGAGAGAACTGCACAAGTTGCCAAAGAGCTAGCTCGCAGTTTCAGTTTTGTTATTTTATTTTATTTTATTTTATTTTATTTTATTTCATCTTTTATTTATTTTATTTTTATTTTTATTTATTTTATTTTATTTTATTTAGTTTTTTTTCTGAAGACCTGACTAAGCACGTTGGGTTACGCTGCTGGTCAGCCATCTGCTTGGCAGATGTGGTGTAGCATATATGGATTTGTCCGAACGCAGTGACGCCTCCTTGAGCTACTGATACTGATACTCTATGAAGAACTCGACACCCTCATTTCCTACAGTCAGAGAAGCTCATTGCTCTCGGGGACATCAATGCCAGAGTAGGGACAGACTACCAAACCTGGGAAGGGATCATCGGAAGACACAGCACTGACAAGTGAAACAGCAACGGCCTTCTGCTCCTCAAGACGTGTACCGCACATGACCTTGTCATCACCAACACCCTGTTCCGCCTACCCATCCGTAGGAAGACGTCATGGATGCACCCTCGCTTGACGCACTGGCATTTTATAGACTACGTCATCACCAGTGACGAGATCCATGTGAGGTGCTGACTGCTGGACCAACCACCTCCTCATTGTGTCCAAGTTCAGACTTCACATTCTGCCTATGATGTATATGATGCGCATGATAAGGAAAATAAAACAGGGCTATGAACACTTCCTTTTTTGACACCTTTTGTACAGTTTATAACATCTGTTTATCTATTCCCACATTGTACACGAGCTCTCACGTTAGTATACATAATCGTGATTCATTTAAAGACTTTTTCTCTAGTACCGTTTTTAACAGAACTGGCCAAAGAAAATTCCGGTTAATTGAATCAAATGCCTTTTCAAAATTTATAAAGGCTACGTATAGTTTTTGATTGGCAGCAAACTGTTTCTGAACCAGGGACATTAATGTAAACATATGGCTTTTAGTGGAAAACCCTCTCTTAAAACAATACCGAAAGGTTTACTGCTGGTGTCACACAAAGTAATTCCCCTTAGTTACAAGGATTATTAACTTCTCCTCAGTTCATTTGTCTGGAAAGCTACCTTTAACAAACAATGCATTGAAGAACTTAACAAAAAAACAACAACAAAAAACCAAACCAAAACAAAACAAAACAAAACAGAAACAAACAAAAACAAACAAAAAAACAAAATACAACCACCAAAAAACAAAAAAAACAAAAAAACAAACAAACAAACAAAAACACAACAGTTTGATCACAAGCATTCTTGAACAGTTCTACAATTATTCTACCAGGTCTTGCAGCTTTTCTAGGTTTTATTTTCTTGAAGACAAGTAAGACTTCCTCTTTTGATATTGAGCGATACAATTCATAAAAATAAGCATCTTCTTCCGCATTGTTATCTGCTATGAATCAGTTTCCTGTTCAAGCAGTGTTTTAAAATGGTGGTACGATTAGCCTAATATTATAATATTATATTGTTCGGTACTTGTCTATGTTGAGGAGAGACATTTTGAACGTTATTCCAAAATTCTTGTTGGGTGTGAACTGACTGAATTAAAACATTTAAACTGTTATCATTAAACATTTTTTTCTTCCTTAACAGTGAATTTCTATGCTCACGTCTGGCTGTACAATACTCGTTACGATCATCTGAATCTTGCGTACGCCGACGTTAATTTTGTTTAGTAATCTTCTAACAACTTTTCTTTTGACATTACATTCAAAGTCAAACCAATCGTGTGATTTCTGATTACTAACAGAAATTTGTATAAACATACATACATGTTGCCATACATCGAATACATTCATTAAACATAGAAAGAGCTTCATTAACATCAACATCAATCATAGCAACTGCAGAATTCAAACGACGTGTACTGGCCTGATCCGAACTCATCTCATGTATATACAACTCAGCATTTGCATCATTACAAACTAATTTCTCAAAAGTAACCCTAACTATGTTTTCTTTTAGAAAACGTATTGACAATAGAAGAGGAAGATGGTCTGAATCGATTATTTCTAATACATTTGAATCACCACGGTCACAAACAAAATAAAATAATTCACGTGACATAATAGAATAATCAATTAGACCACCACCCGAATCAGAAATGTGTCTGTAGTGTCCATCATGGTCACTATAACACACATCATTCAGAATGTACAAATTCAAAGCAGTGCACGCATTTGACAAACATTTACTATTAGCGTTAATGCATTTATCCTGTGAGGATAGTTCGTGGTAATCTGGCTGGCTGGTATTAACTCTTTCGTTCTTATTTTTCTATGAACCATTACCCCCCCTTGTTCCGAGATCCCTACCATTCGCATATTCCCTTCATTCCTGGATTTAGAGAAGAGAAAGTATGAAGCAGGGTACTTATTTTGGAGGCTTATGGTAACGCGGCTCATTACAGTACACTAAGATTGTCATATACTGTTGTGTTCAGAACTGATGTGAGAAGTTGTCTGACCCTGTTGACACTATAGGGTGACATCTCTGGTGACACTCAGGTGTAAAACAGGTGACTTTAGGGTCAAACACAATGCATACAAGTACGTACGACATGCAGGACAGTGTTTTGCTTGAAGAGTATGCACATCATGCATGTACTCACCAAGTAGTGCCTCATATGTATCTCAGTGCCACGCTGCTAGTCATATCCATGAAAAACTGTCACAATTGTCACTACTATTGTCTTTATCACATGAATGATTTGAACTTTGTCTCAAAGAGAATATATGCCTTTCACTACCCTAGCTGTCACTGAGCCAGAATCAGATCATTATCTACACAATTCTTGAACAAAAATTAGTCAGAAACGATACTGTCTCTAAATACGCATGTCCATGTCACCATCATCACGTAATATTCCACTCGAAGGTGACACGTGTGTGATATGGCTTGAAACAGTCATGCCAGTTACTGCACAAGTATACACCACAATTTTCACACTTCTTACTTTTTTAACTTTTCATCACCCGCTATCTGTGCTTCTGTAGCAACAGCTAATTGCACTTTCTCCTTGTCATTCATTTGAAACAGATCGAAATCATTATCTGTAAAAACTCATCATCAGAAAATTGGTCACAGTCCGAACTTTCTACACATTCCGTTTTTCTGTGTCAGTGTGTCTACACAGCACATCGGCAAGAATGTAGCGGCGCCCACTTTACCATGACCTAGGGAGGGGGAAGGGGTGTCTGGCATCCATTCCACTCATAAACACTGCCCCGCTAGTGACCCGGTCCAGGATAGATGACGCGCACTGATGACGCGACTCGCGGGAAGTTCAAAGCGCTTACCGCGAGAACCGATTTTCCGGGCTGCAGGAAGGAAAGGGGGAATTCTCTGCTGCACGGTTTTCCAGCCTCCAGGAATGAAGGAAAAAATCCTGTAAACCGGAAAACTGTGCTGCAGGGATGAAAGAGTTAAACTGTCATGATTCGATTCGATGTTCTGCATAATATTGGATATTCTAATATTTAAATATCCAAAGAAAAAAATCAACACATCTCCATAGGGAATTAGGCATTCACTAAGACAACCTTCCAGATTCATAATTCCATTTTGAATGTAACAAAAAATGTACAGAATGGAGAACCCACTGGATGTACTTATGTGCAGACATACAATACATCTTTATCAAGGCTAAACAGTGATTTGTCAAGAATGAATAAAAGAATGTTCTTATATTCTATGTCTATCTTTTTACACATTGTTACACACCACCAGAACGCCTTCCTTGTGTGGATAGCTCAACAGCGGGTTGACTGGACAGAGTAAACCCAGGAAATTTACTGGCTTGGATATATTCGTGAAAAGGTTCGACTACACATACAAAATCAGATGAAAGTAGAAAGTTTGTAAAGTCTGAATTTTCTAATTTGGAAATCGGTCCTTGGACATTCCTGTGAATAAAGGAAAACAATACACTTTTAACTCTCTCCATACGAACGGCGAAAGAAACGACGTTAACAGCGTTTCACCCCAATTACCATCATCAAAATATTGCAAGCGGAACGCTATTATAATGAAGAGGTGAATGTTGACAAAGTATACCACAGTTCTGACGACGGAAGCTAAAGGTTAGGTCATTCAGACACCCACTGGACATCCAAGGGGTCTGTGTAGAGGAGAAGAGAGGACTGGCCGTACTGAGTGAGTTAACAACAGTGTCATAATATGATCATGACACACTGCTGTGTGTTTGTGAACAGGTAGGTGAGTCCAGTGTTTTGAGATCTCACTTCAACTCACTTTAGCATGATTTACAATCGTCAACAATGAACACCAACCAGTCAGCATGTAAGGCTCAGACCGCGAGGAAACGCGGAAAGTGAGGTGGGGCCCTGTCAAGGTTACACTAACGAAGTTTTTGCCCACCTCTACCCAGTATGTTCCTGTCCAATGTTAGATCTCTACCCAACAAAACTGACGAACTCACATGTAACAATCAGACGAGGAGAAACTACAAAGAGTGCTCTGTGTTTTGTCTCACTGAAACATGGCTTAACCCAGACATCCCTGACAGCACCATTCAACCACCAGGCTTCACTGTACACAGAGCTGACCGAACTGCTGACTCAGGCAAGCAAAGGGGTGGCAGTGTGTGTTTCTTCACGAACACACACAGGTACTCCGATGTCAAAGTGCTGTCACGTGCCTGCTTCCCTGACGTGAAGTTCCTAACCACCCAGTGCCGACCCTTCTACCTCCCACACGAAAATAACTCAGTTTCACTGATTGCTGTATACATCCATCCCACAGCAAACCTCTCCTCTGCACTTGGTCTGCTAGCAGACGAAATTAATGGCGTCGCCCCACGGGGCGTCAGCGTCGGCAGCGCATCATTTTTTGATGCCTCACTACGTTGTCGCGCGAACCCCTGAAACCTACAGCGAGGTGTGTCGCTCGCACACACGCGCGACAAACCTCCCCAGGCATCACGCATCACGCTCCAATTTTGGAAAGTCACGTGCTGTCAGTGTTGCTTTGACGATATTGTTGATACTGAAGAGGAACTTATGGTTGACTCTATTGCCATGAAAATACCCCCCACTTTTTCCGAGGAAGAAAAAAACCACTTCGTTTTGACTCACTTGTGTAAACAAAGTGAGTCTATGTTTTAAACCAGTGTTCGGTTGTGTGTGTGTGTGTGTGTGTGTGTGTATGTGTGAGTGTTTTTGTGTGTGGTGTTGTGTGGTTTGTGTGTGTGTGAATTTCAGTAGTGCTTTTGTGTGCAGTGTGGTGTGGTGGTGGTGGTGGTGATGGTGGAGGTGTGTGTGTGTGTGTGTGTGTGTGTGTGTGTGAGTGTTGTGTGTGTGTGTGTGTGCACACGCTCGCGCGCGCGCGCGTGTGTGTGCGTGCGTGCGTGTGAGTGCACCTGTTTATATTAGTCATTAATATATAAGGGTTGGTATGTGTGTGCTGGTATGGTGTTTTAGTGTTAGTGTTAGTGTTAGTGTGTGTGTGTGTGTGTGTGTGTGTGTGTGTGTGATCTTATACACCTAAATGATTTATTAACGTGAATGGAACCGTTGGTGTTGAAGCCATTTTTTCAAATCTCGTAAATACTACAGATGACACCGGTAGCCATTTATGATTTGCAACTTATTTACGTTCATCAATAGAACATCAGTTATACAGACAATAAATCCCCACTGCTCCCTGTTTGACAAAGACAGTCACAGTGTTTTAAAAGATGCACAGAACTGTTCCGTTCCATTATCGTTTTCACAGACGCTAACCGTGCATCTATCCTATCACATTAGTCAATGTGGAAGAGTGTGGATTCAAGTGTGTCAGGTAATATTAATCGTTGACACTTGTTTCGTGAAGCACCAACCTCTGACAGTCTAGGGCCGTATTCAAGACAAAAATCATTTTGTCTGAAGGTAAGTTACCCTTGACATGACAGGGACACGCGGGTACAGTTTGCTTTGAAGATTCAGTTATTTTCGTATTCAAGACACACCAAGTGTACTCAGGCAGCTAACCAATCGTCTGTAGATAAAAAAATCCCAGGGATTCCCCTCTGCACATGCTCTTTTACTTCACACTGCACTACAGTATGACATAAAAAAAAAGAAAGAAAAGAAAAAAAGAAGGAAAAGAAAAAAAGAAAGAAACTTCAGTGGTGAAGCATCGATTATAGTCAGCAGCTTGTCAAATCTGGGGGCCACTTTCGCATTCTGACACTTTGTCCTACCTGCTTAAAAAACATGAAACAAAATAACGGAGTTCGGATTCAAATACTTATCTGGAATGAGCGAATTTCGACGATCTGCAAATTTCGGTAATTCTATAATTTATCGTTTGCAAGTGCACTCACTTTACAGCAACATACGTAATTCATATGGAATATAATGACGTCTGCCAGTCTCAATACGTCACTTTTGACTGCCAAGCAAACAAACGATGAGATCAAATTACCAGGGGCCGTATTCAAGACATAGGCTCTCCGCAAAACGCCTGCTTTCCCTCAACAAAACCAGCGTCAACAAAAGGACTCGCCACATCTACCTCTGCTTCGTGGGCTGTCACCCATGGCAGATAGTAAGGGTAAATTTGCCTTCTGGTTTGTAGACCTTCGTGGGCAGTCATCTATGGCACATAGAAAGGGTAAATTTGCCTCTGGTTTGTAGGCCCCGGGTAGGTTTTTGTGTTCCTGAACACTGGATATTGCTAAACCTGGGGCAGTTTGCCTTGCTTCAGGCAGATCACCCGCAGGCACGATGGTCTCTTGAATACGGCCCCAGGACTGATGAAGGGACAGCGTTCTGTTTCATCTCGTCCATCTTCACACTTTGACTCGATATTACAATCCAGGTGATGTTGAAAATCATGTTGAGTATCGCTTACAGAGCAATGGAATATAGCTGGTCAAATTGACATGTTTTATTTCTTTCAGAAAGTGCAGCCACATTGTGTTTCAAACCGGTTACCAAGGGCAACACAACGAGAAACTTTAAAACTTCAGTGTTATCGATGACAGCTGAGGAAGAAAGAGTTCATCCATGGTGTCAAACTCTTGAACGCCAATCATAATAATCGAACTAGATAGAACCATCTTTTCTTCGAAGCTCCCTTTTTAATAATAATAATAATAATAATAATGGTATTTATATAGCGCTGAATATTGTGCAGAGACAAATCAAAGGGCTTTCACACAAGTCATTCACACGCATGCATAACTCTAAAAACTGGAGAAACTGAAGACAAGAAAGAGGCAGGGAAGGGAGGCTATTTTGGGAAGAGGTGGGTTTTAAGGCCAGACTTGAAAGAGCTGAGTGTGGAGACTTGCGAAGTGAAAGAGGAAGTTCATTCCAATTGCAAGGACCACAGACAGAGAAAGAACGGCGGCCAACAGTTGAGCGTTTGAAACTGGGTATGCGTCAACAGAGTGGATCCGACGCCGATCGTAGTGAGCGAGATGGAGTGTAGAGGTGAGGGCAGCCACAAAGATAGGAAGGGGCAGATTTGTGAATGCATTTATAACATAGTGTGCTGATCTTGTACTTTATTCTGTGTGAGACTGGGAGCCAGTGGAGATGTTGCAAAAGGGGAGTGATGTGCTCAGATTTTTTTCTTTCTGAGGACGAGTCGGGCAGCAGAGTTTTGTATGCGCTGAAGAGACTGAATGGATGAAGCAGGCAAACCAGACAATAGAGTTACAGTAGTCAAGGCGAGAGAGAATGAGAGAAACGACAAGTCTAGATGTTGTATCAATGGACAGATATTTCCGGATGGAACTGATGCGCCGCAATTGACAGTAGCAGGATTGACATGTGTGACTGATAAATTTTGGCATGGACAGTGTGTTGTCAAGGACAACGCCGAGGTTCCTGACTGAATTGGAAAGAGAGAAATGCTGAAGTATGATCCGATGATCAGGATTTGCAGGCATGTCTAATAATCAAATTACAGTGTTTGACCATTTCAATATAAACTTTCACCTCAGGATTGTTGATGGTCACTATACGAACATTGTGTGTTTTCGATCTGAGTTACAAGGCTATGATAATAATAATAATAATAATAATAATAATAATAATAATAATTGATCATGATTCACAACTTTTCTATGGCGCTATATCTAGTAGAAATGCTGCTCAAAGCGCCTTACATCATCGAGCTAGATATAAACATAACATAAAAACATTACAACAGCTCAATCCAATGCGTTCACAGAACGAAGCAAAAAGCACAATCCGCCAAACAATAAGAAATATCAAATAAATAATGCTTAGATTAAAATGAAATATATTCCATAAAACACAGATTTCATAAACACACACAAACACACACACACACACACACACACACACACACACACACACACACACACACACACACACATGCCCGCCCGTCAATTGGTGAATGAATTGGTGGTTATCACGCTATTGGTCACAGGTGCATTCCTTTCTATCACATATCATGGAAGATATTTTCACTCCCTGTTCCCTGAGAATGTTTGTGAGCATAAACTGTTTTATGTGTATTAGTATGTCGAGAGGGTAGGGGAGAGGGGGAAGTGTGTGTGTGTGTGTGTGTGTGGGGGGGGGGGGTATGGATGTGTGAGGTTGTGTGTGTTTGGGGGAGGGGAGGGGGAGGGAGGAGGAAGGGTCGTGCAAAATACAAAAAAACACTTGCGACAAATGAACGATTTAACTTCTTGTCAGGGTTAAAATAATGGATACTCTTTGAAGTAACTACTACCGTATAATGCTTCACTGGTTATTTGGTGGAAACCATTTATGTGTTATTCTTTTATTTCTTTGCAATTGTAATGTGTGTACTTAAAGCGTAACTTTTCCACCATCAGTATACAGAAATAAGTGACAGTCTGAAACACTCCATACAACACACACTGACTGTAGAACCTTCCTCGTAATTCGAACTGGCAGTCTGACAAGTTGACTTGCAGCACTGTGATCTGTGTCGTGTTGAGGGTCCAGAAGTATTCCACTCCTGCTGGATACAATATGCGAACTGACAGTGGACCGACAGTGAGGTTGTTGGGTGGAAATCCAGGGAACCTGAGTGCTCTCCCATGTGCCCTGTATACAGTGTTACCTTCCCACATGCCCTGTATACAGTGTTACTTTCCCACATGCCCTGTATACAGTGTTACTTTCCCCCATGCCCTGA
This sequence comes from Babylonia areolata, assembly GCF_041734735.1. NCBI lineage: Eukaryota > Metazoa > Mollusca > Gastropoda > Neogastropoda > Buccinidae > Babylonia > Babylonia areolata. The sequence continues at coordinate 17,145,481 of NC_134908.1, forward strand.
AACAGTGCTACTTTCCCACATGACCTATATAATGTGTTACTCTCCCACATGCCCTGTATACAGTGATACTTTTCCTACATGCCCTGTATATGGTGTTACTTTCCCACATGCCCATGTATCTCCTGTATCTTAGGTTACTTTTACACATGCCTTACGTATGATGTTACATGCCCACTGCATGGCGCATTTCCAGCATGCCCTGTGTATGGTGTTATGTTCACATGCGCAGTGTATGCTGTTTTCACATACCCTGTGCAAGGTGTTACTATAGCACTTGCTCTGTTTAAGCTGTTGATTTCATGCGGACAGTATGACTGGCCACGATGGCTTAAAGAAATTAACTCGTCAATTGATGCAAATTTGCGCTGGCCTACTCTCTCGTGTAAACACAGTGAATTTATGCCACAACCCAGTATTCGGTTGTGTGTGTGTGTGTGTGTGTGTGTGTGTGTGTGTGTGTGTGTGTGTGGATGTGTGTGTGTGTGTGTGTGTGTGTTCGGTTGTGTGTGTGTGTGTGCGTGTGTGTGTGTGTGTGTGTGTGTGTGTGTTTCTGTGGTGATGGAGTCTCCCGTCGGACCGACGGATGAGTAGGCAGGCAGGCTTATCTGTTGGTGTGTGTCCTCATATGGGAGACGAGGCCGATTCTGGATGCGCAGCACTTCCCACAGATGTTGCAAGAGAAAACGTCTCCAGAAGTTGAGCCCTGCTTCCTTCGCTCACGCTTCTCCTTAATGGCCAGCGTTCTCTTGTTTTCAAACGTCTTTATGCCACTAGAGCACAGCATCCTGCAGCGAGAGCGGTCAATGGCATCAGTTTCCCAGGAAGACATTTCTATGTCACAGTCTTTGAGGTTTGTCTTCAAGGTGTCCTTGAAGCGCTTGCGGGGTCTTCCAAGTTCACGGTGGCCTTCCTTCAGCTGGCCATATAAAAGGATCTTCGGGATCCTGCTGTCTGTCATGCGGACAATGTGTCCTGTCCAGCGTCGCTGGCACTGGATCAGCAGGCTTTCGATGCTGGGCAGGCCGCTCCTCTCTAGGACCTGGAGGATGGAGACCCTGTCTTGCCACTTTATGCCGAGGATCTTTTGTAGGCATCTCTGGTGAAACTGCTCAAGTTCTTGAATGTGACGACGATACGTCATCCATGTTTCACAGCAGTACAACAAGGTGGTCAGCACAATTCACTGTAAGTAAACTTTAACAAATTCATTTTCCCTAAAAAAAACAACCTTGTCTGCCAATACCAAATTTGAAGGAAACGTAGTGGGAAAAAAGTCTTTACAGTCACACAAATAACAGGTTGTAAATGTTCCGGATTGAAACGTATTCCCGGATCATGAACGGTTTATTTCGTTGAGGCTCCAAATTCAGAAAATCATAGTTGGGCTTTTCACAGTTGTGTATAAAAATACACAAAGTGTATGTTTGCGTTTGAAAACGGCATGACATCGTTTTTCTTGTTTGCAGTTGAAAAAACAAAAGAGATACAAATTCTGGATAGAATGTACAATAACACTAACTACAGCATCGACGTGTTACCTCCATATGAATGTTATAAAGTGGATACTGAATTAGATAGAATGAACATTACAAAATGAAGCGACAGTAGGCCTTCCTCTCAGTTTCGCTAGGCTAAGTGTATACCAGTCTGCGTAGATCTGAAGAAAACGGCGTGCCTGAAAGGATGGCAACGTCTCCTGTATCGCGAGCCATGAAAATAACATGGTTTCACCTCGAACACGACAATCAATTTATCGTGCAAGAAAAACAGCAACAACATAAGTTTAAATATTGATTTTGTTGACTAGTAGTGTAGTAGGAAGATGGGTTTTAGCGTCGTGAGTAGGTCTACTTACTTCCGATTAAAAAAAAAAAATTGCTTTGTTCAGTCTCACTCCCATGTCTTCCTTTTTTTTCTCTCTCTCTCTCCCCTTCCTTCTCTCCCTCTCTCTCTCCCCCTCTCTCTCCGTCTCTCTCCTTCTCTTTCCCCCCGTCTATCTCTCCCTCTCCCCATCTCTCTCTCCCTCTCTCTCTCTCCTTCTCTCCCTCTCATTCTCTCCCTCTCTCCCTCTCTCTCTCTCTCTCTTTCTCCCTCTCTCTCCTTCTCTCCCTCTCCCTGTCATTCTCTCCCTCTCTCCCTCTCTCTCTCTCTCTCTCTTTCTCCCTCTCTCTCTCTCTCTCTCTCCTTCTCTCCCTCTCCCTGTCATTCTCTCCCTCTCTCTCTCTCGGACCTCTCGGCAAGATAGCGACTAGACAGGCGGCATGAGTGAAAGGCTCTGCTCTGATGCACAGCTTTTCTGGAAACTTTTCAACACACAAATTGAACCAGTCTTGAACTATGGAGCGGAAATATGGGGACGCATGTCAAATAACCAAATGGAAAAGGTACATACATTTGTAGTGAAGCGCTTTCTTGGTGTCCTATTACACTCATCAAACACTATAATGTATGGCGAAACTGGTAGGTGCCCATTGCATATTAAATCAATTGTAAAATGCATGAAATATTGGCTCAAACTAACAAGACTGCCAACAACACGATTGTGTAGTCAAGCATACGAGATGCTTCTGCTGCAAGAGGAGAAGGGCAAACAGAACTGAGTACTCCACATCAAGAAATCATTAACGGAACATGGATTAGGTCTTGTTTGGATGTGCCAAGAAGTAGGGCACGAGAGCGGCTTTGTATCGAAATTAAAAGATAGACTTATAGTTTGTTACTAACACAATTGGCACGCAGAAATAGGTTCTATTCATTTAAATCAATATTTCAAACAGAGAAGTATATTAAAATGATAACAAATAAATGGCAAAAAATCTGCTTTGCGAAGCTCAGATTGAGACCACTTGGACTGAATGCCAACAGAAGATGGTTCGATTCAGACGTAGCAACATCTCCTTGCCCAATGTGTGGCGTAAGCCCAGAAGATGAAACATTTCAGTGTTCTGTGTTCAGTGCTCTCTCTCTCTCTCTCCCTCTCTCTCCCTCTCTCATCAGTGGTTGAGAAAGTTCATTTGTTTGCATTAAAAAGATACCTTGGCGTTAGCATGAAAACTCCAAACGATTTAGTGTATGGAGAACTTGGAAGGTTTCCTATTTGTATCAATGCTGTTATTCGAAGTATAAGATATTGGTTCAGATTAGTACAAATGGATGAAAACAGATTACCGTCAAAAGCTTATAAATCGTTGTTGCTACTGGACGAAAAAGGAAAAACCAACCGGGTAACAAAAGTCCGAAACGTTCTATGTAATAATGGGTTCTTGTATGTTTGGGAATATCAGGGGGTAGGATGCATGCAAACTTTTATTAGGACATTCAGGCAAAGACTCATTGATGTTAGATGGCAACAGTGGGAAGAACACATAAATTCAAGTGATAGGTTTAGCTTATATGGAAAATTTAAGACACTTCCCACCGTCGAACCTTATATCTTATTGAATATGAATAGACATGTGAGGTATGCGTTGACAAAATTTAGATTGGGGGTGTCGGAAATTGCTGTACATAGTTCCCGATACAGTTACGAGAAAGATGAAATATGTCCATTGTGTAAAGAAGAAACTGAAGATGAAATCCACTTTGTATTACGCTGCCACTGCCTTCACGATTTAAGAACAAAATTTATACCACACATTTATCACGATAGGCAGAACCTGTTTTCGATACAAATGCTCTTTTCATCAAAAAATGAAAATATAATGATAAATTTATCTCTCTATATATACAAAGCTTTGAAGAGGCGTGAGAACGCAACAGAATTGTTTGATGTCAGAGAGTAATGCAAAGACGATTGCTTTTTGTTGCTTGTTCGTTTTGTTGTTGTTTTTCTCTTGGAATCTGAGTAATTACTTGTTCACACAATACTTTTGTGTCCGTATGTTATTTGCATGTCAACAATATTCATAACATTATATAAGGTAGAAAATCTTCTTTACTTTTGTTTAACCCCTTCAAATGGGGCAATGGCCTTATATTGAATAAATCGTTCGTTCGTTCGTTCTCTCTCCCTCTCTCCCTCCCTCCCTGCCCCCCACCCCCACCTCCCCTCCTCTCTCTTTCTCATGATTACTTCGCTTGAAAAAATGTACTTCATTAGTGAGTCTTGAAGGTATTGCCTCACTTGTTTTTTATTTATATATTTTGGGGACATGGACGACATAGAGACAGACACAGAGATAGACGAAACAAAACAGATATTTTTTTCGCAAAAGAAAAGGAAAAAAAAAAAGTAACAACCAAAAATACGCATGAAATGGTTTGATGTTGTTCTTTCGCTAATCCTTGCACACCATTCCATGTTATGAAAGTTGCACATTAACACGTTCAGAGAGTGTGTACACTCCATTCAGATTTTCAACCGCATGCACCATAAAATGTGTTTGTCGTCGCCGTTCACCACAGTCAGCATCATCATCATCATCATCATCATCATCATCAGCAGCAGCAGCAGCATCATCATCATCATCATCATCATCTTCTTTTTCTTCTTCTTCTTCTTCTTCGTCGTCGTCGTCGTCTTCTCTTTTATAGCTGGTTCTGAATTATAGCAGATACTGAATAGTGATTTGGTTCATCACTATATTTCTTATTTGGCATATCAGTCCATGGAATGCTTTTTATCTTTAATAAAACTACAAAATACAGAGCAGATTGACCTTATGATGACCGCAGTGTCGTCTGGATACCTGAGTGTGAAAAGCAACCTGAGCATTCCTGAGGATTGGTGCGATGAAAAAGGGAGGCTAAACTTATTTAATCTGAAGGTAAATCCGTTCCCTTGTAGGACTATCTATGTCCCTGATAAACACACAGTCATGTTCAGCTTAAGAAAAACACGGCAGTGTTCAACAGATGTTGTACTATTCTCTGAATACAACTGCATCACTTCACAGGGTGAGGATACCGAGTTACTGTTTTCAAGCAAAAACTTTTTTGGTCGTCTGTATAAAGTCACACAATTCACGATGCTTGTTTACAACAGACCTTGTGAGTATATCCCACCTTGTCGCAGACTTTATTTCTCATTTCTTGATGAGAATAAAATGCGTCTTCAGTTACCAAGTGGTCTTTGGAATTGTTCCGTGGAGTTCTATACCATCTTCCATGATCACCTGGCCTGTAACCTGAAGACAGAGTGTGAAGATGGACGGGATGAAACAGGTCAGTGTCCCTACAGCAGTCCTCAGTGCCATGGACTGATAGCGCTGTGTAACCATTGCTACAAAATTGTGAATGATCTGGGTAGCTTTGACAATGATAATGCCCACTATTTTGATAGGGCTGAAGACTATTGTAACTCACATGGAAGTACTCTAAGTCTACCAAAATGTGTTCTTGATTGGTATGAAACAATTGTCAACAGAACAGGTATCAGTTACAATGAATTGGCACAACTATGGACTGGTCTGTACACTGGTGATATATCATTGCCAAGTATGTATGTACACGCTCTGGTTCATAGAGATAGAACTGTCATACACAATTCTATTTATCGGGGATATACAAACGAGAATTTCAAAATCTCGAAGAACAGAAAGTCATGTTATAAAACCGATCTTTATGGTAGGTTGCGTACAACAGAATGTTCATATATTCCCCGTCCAGGTGGAACAGCTCCACCCAAGAATTATGCAGGAGTGTTTTGTGAATTCTCGGAAAATATGACAGATCATTTGTTTAACAAATTGAAGTTGATTTCTTTGACCAGCACGTCATTTCTGCTGACCACAGGGCAGCAAGATATAACACAGTGTCCTGAGGGGCACGTCACACATACATTTCTTCTGTGTGGTTCTGACCGGTATCACGTGTGTGGTCAACAGCCTACATCTCCTTGTGCTTTTTCTGGTCAGCTGTCCTTCAGACAGGCTGCTGAGTCATCAGAATACCATGTTCCGCTCATACCCTCTTTCACATGCAGTGATGATGTCACAATGTTATCATATACTCTGGTGTGTGACTTCATCAGTGACTGCTATGATGAGAGTGATGAGTCTTTCTGTCGACATCGCCCGTGTGATAGGATGTTTAGATGTACCAATGGTC